>NW_014580455.1:16770-17492 GCF_000485595.1 Priapulus caudatus | reverse complement strand
GAAAATTGATAATAAAATGTTTAGGGTCGCTGGGAATAAATAGGCTCGGTCGGGAAACCGTAACCACACCTATATTTTGTTTTGGCCTAACGATAATTATGAGAATGATGAATAAGAGGATAATGCAACATGCTGCTACTGACAAAATAACGTCGCTGCCAGCAAAGACGAATACGCTGACACTGCTTCCGATACAGATGACTATAGCGCTGACAATTTCGAAGAAACAGCCTCTGACGGTATCGCTAGCAACACGAGTCGTTGTTGTCGATAGATGGACAGGACATGCTGGTAATGTATCTTCACACCCAGTGAAAAAAATACACGGGGGCTCGGGGCGATTTAGCCCCCGAAATGCCAAAAAGAGCCCCCGGAAATGCCANACCCTAACCCTAACCCTAACCTTAACCCTAACCATATCAGAGAGTTACTAGGGTACGTTCCGGTATACCGGACCGTACGTTCCAGCAGTACCCTGGGGGACATAGACCCTATGAGCGCCACTGTGCCTCTTGTGTATAAGAAACCCTGATCTCTTAAAGATGAGCATGCACTCACCCCTGCCAGTCTGAATCTCACGCAGGCGCCGGAGGAAGCGTCCAGAAGTTTCGCTTCGTTTGGATTAATGCACTGGAGTAGGCAAGCCGGCTCACCGCAGCTGCTGAACCGGACGAGATCTCGGTAGTAAGCGAACACCCGCATATCCTGCAGAACACACGAAT
>NW_014580455.1:10546-16111 GCF_000485595.1 Priapulus caudatus | reverse complement strand
GGACAAAGGTCAGAACTCACGAAACCTACAAAGGTCGGGACAAAGGTCAGAACTCACGAAACCGACAAAGGTCGGGACAAAGGTCAGAACTCACAAAACCTATAAAGGTCGGGACAAAGGTCAGAACTCACAAAACCTACAAAGGTCGGGACAAAGGTCAGAACTCACGAAACCTACAAAGGTCGGGACAAAGGTCAGAACTCACGAAACCTACAAAGGTCGGGACAAAGGTCAGAACTCACGAAACCTACAAAGGTTGGGACAAAGGTCAGAACTCACGAAACCTACAAAGGTCGGGACAAAGGTCAGAAATCACGAACCTACAAAAGGTCCGGGACAAAGGTCAGAAACACGCGAAAGCCTACAAAGTCGGCAAGTCGAATCCGGCACACAAGGGGACAAGGTCAGAACTCACGCAAACCTACAAAGGTCGGGACAAAGGTCGGGGACATGACACCGGTCGTCATTGTCGTCACTATCTAGTATTCATCATAGACATCAGACTCATTTCACCGTTCATTATCTCAGCGTAGAGACATCGTAGGGACATGCGGTTTGTTTTATATTAACAAGGTAGGGACAGCTATCAATACGCAAGAATTCGTCAAAATAAAACGGGTGAAAGTTTATTAATTCGACTAATACTGCAACATGGTTTCAGCATTTCACCGTTGTACGCTCTCCTTCTTTATACGCTCTTGTTGGTATGTCTATAGTGTATAGGGTTAGGGTAAGATTTAGGATTTGGGGGGGTTATTTGATGAGTATATGCTCATGCTATGTTACTTAGCAGGTTATTTTATGTTGGTTAGCAGGTTATGATATGTTGGTTAACAGGTTATGATATGTTGGTTAACAGGTTATTTTATGTTGGTTAACAGGTTATTTTATGTTGGTTAACAGGTTATGATATGTTGGTTAACAGGTTATTTTATGTTGGTTAACAGGTTATGATATGTTGGTTAACAGGTTATGATATGTTGGTTAACAGGTTATGATATGTTGGTTAACAGGTTATGATATGTTGGTTAGCAACTTAGCAGGTTATGATATGTTACTTAGCAGGTTATGATATGTTGGTTAACAGGTTATTTTATGATATAATGGTGATATGATGGTTATGAGAGTATGTTATGTTGGTTCTACATGATGGTTCTCTGGTGCGCAATATTAAGCGATGGAAAAGAAAACGCCAGCAATTCCAGCACAAATGAACACTCACTTAAACATATTGCCACGCTTGCTCGGCTGGCTCTGCCACACACGCACGTAGCCCTCGTATCTCCGCTCCAGCGCCAGTCTGCCATCCGTCTTTGTCGGCTGTCAAATCAATGGAAACAGGTCACCAGGGTTTCTTATACATAGGAGGCACAGTGGCGCACCGCCGTTGTCAAATTTAACATCGCCGTTGTGAAAATATTCATGTATTTACTGATAAGTATATCCTGTATCTATATACCTATAAGTATTTCAATACATCCTGTATTTGAATCCATCCTGCGCGTTTTTATCCCAAACTGGCCATTACCTCCTTTGTCTAATTTTCCCTCAGAAGAAACCCCGTTCACGTATCGACAACGGTGGGTTGTGACTGTGAAGCGTGAGAACATATATTCGCGGAAACACACTGTCACACACACACACACGAAAAGGAATCGCTGCTCAGTTTCTCAGCACAAATTTTCAACCCCCTTCATGGAGAGCTTCTTGGTCAGGTAGCCATAACGGTTTATTCCCGGTTGGCCTACTCCCATTTCGCCTACAGCGAAATTCCAATTTCGTCTATAGCAAAACTCCCAGTTGGTCTACACCTATTTCGCCTACTCCCAATTCGTCTGTACACTAAAAATCCACCCCATTCCCATTTTGTCTACCATCAGTTTGTCCACTAAATAATCATTTATAAATGTAATATATGGTTTTGATTAGCATACATAGTCTAGACGGAGTGGCATCCACGCTGATTTTCCTGGTATTTGTTGTAAAACGTACCGACGCTGTCGGGGTGGGCGTCGCTACGTCGTTAAGCCGGTCCTCCAACCGGCTGTGTGGATGCAAAGCTTCCCGGCTGGCTTTCGGATGCAGTATCGACCAGACATTGCATCTGTAGCCAAATGCAAACGAAACTTAGGCTGAGAGGGTCTATGTCCCCCAGGGTACTGCCGGAACGTACCCTGGTACTATCTAATATATATATACCCTATACTATCTAATATGCCAGACCGTACCTCGCCTACTCCACTAACAAGTCTAGGGAGTCGCCTACGCCTACTCCCTAACCCTAACCCTAACCCTAACCCTAACCATATTTAACCCTAACCATATCAGATAGTTACCAGGGTACGGTATACCGGACCATACCCAGGGTACGTTCCGGCAGTACCCTGGGGGACATAGACCCTCTCAGCAACCCTAACCCTAACCCTAACCATATCAGATAGTTACCAGGGTACGGTATACCGGACCATACCCAGGGTACGTTCCGGCAGTACCCTGGCGGACAAAGACCCTATGAGCACTACTATACTAACCGGATTTCGCCCCTTTCCCACACACACCTTGACCTGTAAAGCTATTAAGCTACTAAGGTCATACTCACCTGGTTCTGTGACCTCTCCATGTTCGCTGAATCTCAATACTTGCACATATTTTAGCATCTTCTTCATCGTGGCACAACTTGATAAATCGCTAAAATAGAGAAAAAGAGAAAATCAGCAATTAACGGCAGAGCTCCGATTGGCAATGGAAGATGTGCTAGTAGAATGCCAAGCCATGCAATAACCCAGATAACATGCTTACGTTGGGCCAACGTTGGCATTTGGTTGGCACGGTCACGGTTGGCTGCATGCCGTTGGGCCAACATTGGCGTATGGTTGGCATGATGCTACTTGCAAATGGTTGGCTGCATGACGTTGGGCCAACGTTGGCCCAACGTTGGTGCGCTGAGCAAAAATCCGTTGGCCCAACGTTGGCATGAGCGGAAGACAGCCATTGGGCCAACGTTGGCCGAACGTCAGCATGTTATCTGAGAAATTTATGACGACACTGACAGTATATGTAAGCACTATATAGGCAATGGGGGGAGGGGAGGAGCAGCAGGAGAAGGAGGAGGTGAAGCAGGAGGAGAAGGAGGTGAAGCAGGAGGAGAAGGAGGTGAAGCAGGAGGAGGAGGAGGAGCAGCAGGAGAAGGAGGAGGTGAAGCAGGAGAAGGAGGAGGTGAAGCAGGAGAAGGAGGAGGTGAAGCAGGAGAAGGAGGAGGAGGTGAAGCAGGAGAAGGAGGAGGTGAAGCAGGAGGAGAAGGAGGTGAAGCAGGAGGAGGAGGAGGAGCAGCAGGAGAAGGAGGAGGAGGTGAAGCAGGAGCAAGAAGCAGCCCGGTATGAAAATTTAAATTCGAAATTTTGATTTTCTTGCACTGGCCCAGAGGGCTGGTAAAAGCAGATTTTTACCAGCCTTCACGATAATTTACCAGCCCTCACAAATTTTCTCAAAATTTGCTTAATCTCATTTAATTCAAAATTCTCGATTTCAAATTTGTAAAATGTTGATGAATTATGGCGTGATATCCTTCAGGTAAAACAGTAATGTAGGTATTTGCTCATTAATGCTATAAATAAAAATGTAGGTATTCGCTAACACGGCTGAAACCACCGGCTCGGAGGGCCGATGTTTTACCAATGTTATTGGCCCTCCAAATAATTTGCCGGCATATATGCCGGTGGGCCGGTGCTAATTTTGTGCCCTTAAGAAGGGTAGGAAGTAGAGAAGGAGAATGAGGATGGATGAGAAGGATGATGATGGATGAAGGAGGAATGAGGAGGAGTATGATGATGAGGAATAGAATTAAATGAAAGGAAGATGAAATTAATAAATAGGAGTAAAAACAGAGCATCTTATATTTTCTTGCTTCAAAATATATTTACCTGCCTATCTGCTTTCTTTAATGATATCAGGCTATACTGGTCCTTCTTGTCACCTGATAATTAATAAATGTCATTTGTACACTAATTGTGTAAAAGTATGAAGAAAGATAAACGGTTTTGTCTGCATAATTGTACGCATTTAGTAACTGATAATTTATATTGTGAAATGTTTACTGTTTATAGACACATTGTTTCTCTTTTAGATTGACTACTCTCTTTTGCCTATTAATAAAATGGCGATAACTTCCTGTGAATGCCGTTAAAATGCTCCTCTGCAACATACAAGTACACCGCACGCACGTCGCGTCGTTGCTGTGCACAAACAACAAGAATATATAGTCTAAAGAGAAACAGAGTATCTAGTAAGTCTAGAGTTGAGAGAGAGTCTAGAATAGAGTCTAGAGAGACCTGTTTTTTTTGCACAGCGGCGTGCGTGCGTGAGGTGTAAATTAATTGTGTGTTGCAGAGGAGCATTTGAACGACATTTACGGGAAATTATCGGCCATAATAATAGGAGAAAGGGAGTAGAGAAACATTAAGACTTTGGTAGTGAATACATTTCGTGTTTATTTACCATCATTTAATTTACAGTATTGAAACGCTCCAAGTGCCTGTGATTTTACTATTGTCAGTATTAATTGACACGTTCGAAGTGCCTGTGCATAGATATACCAGAACTGATACCGGTAGTGATAATGGTCAGTCTTCAGCCGGAAGCCGGTTCGGTTCAAGTTGTACATGACTGGTCCAAATAAGCTGTACATGCATAGCTTAAGTTAATACACAGACCCATTATCAAGATGTATCAAACTGTATACCCGGGTACTTATACGTTATACTTATAGCCGAATTATAGCCTATAGGGACCTAGAATGACACAAACTCACCTGGTAGCTTAACTTCGGTAAGTATTCGTCTGGCTAATGCAGCGTTCATACTTTATGCGTAGCTTCACACTATAACTTTTCACAAATCAATACACAACTGTCAACTGCACTACTTGCGCTGGTTAAAATTAATGTTACTGTTATTAGATTGCTGCTGGCGTTACAACATCAACGTTGGGTTACGTTGCTAGGGTAGAAGCTAGAAGAAGTCTGTTATGTTCACTAGTTCTGCCGGTCCCCACCAGGGGTAGAAATTATTGGCCTTTTGTTTGGGACCACCGTAGACGCAGCCGGCTGAAAGGGGTGGTAGGATATGTTTACTAGGCACTTCTAATTTTAACATATATTTTAAATTCAATTAGGGTCAGGGTCAGGGTTAGGGTTAGGGTTAGGGTTAGGGTTAGGGTTAGGGCACTTTTTAGGGTTTTTGCATCATTCTTTAATATATCGTAAAATATATGTTAAAATTAGAAGTGCCTAGTAAACATATCCTACCACCCCTTTCAGCCGGCTGCATGTTAGGCACACATATTCACTTCCTCCTGTTTGGTTTGAAAATATGACGTATATTATTAGATTAGTGATGGCTGCAAGTTCTATGAGAGTAAACTGTGATATATATTTTCACGAGCAATAGGCATACAGTACTAGCTGTTGTTGGAGCACGCTCGTAGTGGATCTATTCCCCCAGCAACTGCCACTGCGCACGGAAGAAAATACCGTCCTTTTCCAACGGCGACGGAAATAACTTTTTTGGG
>NW_014580455.1:0-10536 GCF_000485595.1 Priapulus caudatus | reverse complement strand
CAGTCAAGAACTCACATGAAACCAATACAAAAAGGTCGCCGGCACAAAGGTCCAGAACTCCATGAAACTACAAAAGTCAGGGAGACAAAGTCAAAGAACTCATAGAAACCTACAAAAGCTCGCACAAAAGTCAGAACTCACGACAACCTACAAAGGTCGGCAGACAAAGGTCGAACATCACGAAACCGACAAAGCTCTGGGACAAAGCCGTCAAGAACTCAACAAAAAACCTAATTAAAGGTCGACAAAGGTCAGAACTCAACAAAACCTACAAAGAGTCGGACAAAAAGGTCAGACTCAGCGAACCTACAAAAGTCTGGCGACAAAAGGTCAGAACTCAAAGAAACTACAAAGGTCGGGACAAAGGTCAGAATAGAAATAAAAGGCTTGGACAAAGGGGGTCAGAACTCACGAACTACAAAGGCGCGGACAAGCGTCAGGAAAATCACCGAAACACTACAAAGGTCGCGGACAAGCTCAGAAAATCACGAACCTACAAGGTCGGACAAAGCGTCAGAACTACACGCGAAACCTACAAAGGTCGGGACAAAAGTCGCGGGACATGACACAGTCGTCAGTGTCGTCACATATCTTATTACATACATAGACCATCAGACCATTTCACCGTTTCATTATCTCAGCGTAGAGACATCGTAGGACATGCGGTTTGTTTTTATATATACAAGTAGGACAGCTTGATCAATTTACTGCAAAGAATCGGGGCAAATAAAACGGGGAAAGTTTATTAATTCGACTAATACTGCAACATCGGTTTTACAGCATATTGCACCGTTGTACGCGTTCTCCTTCTTTTCATACGCTTCTTTGTTGTATATGTCTATAGTGCTATATGCGTGTTAATGGTAGATTTAGGATTATGCGGGGGGGTGATTTCGATGAGTATATGCCTCATGCTATTGATTACTTAGCAGGTTTATTTTAGTTGGTTAGCCAGCGTTATGATATGTTGGCTTAACAGTTATGATATGTGCGTTAACAGCGTTATTTTATGTTGCGTTAACAGGTTATTTTTATGTTGGTTAAACAGTTATGATATGTTGGTTAACAGGCTTATTTATGTTGACGTTAACAGGTTATGAGATGTTGGTGTAACAGCCGTTATGATTGTTGGTAACAGGTTATGATATCTGGTTAACAGGTTATGCATATGTTGCGTTAGCAACTTAGCAGGTGTATGCCATATGTTACTTAGCAGGCTTATGAATATGTTGCGTATAACAGGTTATTTTATGCATATAATGGTGATATGATGGTTAGGAGAGTATGTTATGGTGGTTCTACTATGATGGTTCTCTGTGCTGCGCAAAATTAAGCGATGGCAAAAGAAAACGCCAGCAATTCAGCACAACATGAACACTCACTTAAACATTATTTGCCACGCTGCCTCGCTGGCTCTGCCACACACGCACGTAGCCCTCGTATTCTCCGCGCTCCAGCGCCAGCTCTTGCCATCCGCTCTTTTGTCCGGCTGTCAAATCAATGCAAACAGTTCACCAGGCGTTTCTTTACATAGAGGAGGCCACAAGCTTGAGCCGCCACCGCGTTGCTCGAAAATATTCCTGTATTTACTGATAAGTATATACCATCGTATTCTATATACCTATATGTATATCGAATACATCCTGTATTTGAATCCATCATGCGGTTTTTTTTCCCAAACTGGCCATTACCTCCTTTGCTCTAATTTTCCCTCAGAAGAAAACCCGCCTTCACGCTATCGACAACGCGTGCGGTTGCTGACTGTAAAAGCATTGAGAACATATATCGCGCACGCGCGGGAACACACTGTCACACACACACACGAAGAGGAATGCTGTCCTCAGCTTTATCAGCCACAAATTTTCAACCCCCTTCCTGGAGAGCTCCGCCTTCATTGGAGAGAGTTATTTGGCAGCCTAGGTAGCCATAACGGTATTATTCGCGCTGGCCCACTTCCCATTTCGCCCTACAGCAAAATTCCCATTTCGTCTATAGCCAAAAACTCCAGTTGCGCTCTACACCTATTTCGCCCTACTCCAATTACGTCTGCCTTACCACTAAAAATCCACCCCATGCCCATTTTTTCTACATCAGTTTGCCTCCACTAAATAATCATTTATAAATGTAATATATGGTTTTGATTAGCATACATAGTCTAGACGGAAGTGGCATCCATGCTTGATTTTCCTGCGTATTTTGCTTGTGAAACCTACGACGCTGCCCGGGCCCTCTACCGTGGCCGCGTCGCTTACGTCGTTAAGCCGGTCCATCTAACCGGCTGTGTGGCATTGCAAAGCTTTCCCCGGCTGCGCTTTCGGCATGCCGGTATCGACCAGACATTGCATCTGTAGCCAAATGCAACACGCAAACTTACACTGAGAGGGTCTATGTCCCAGGCGTACTGCCGGAACGTACCCTCGCGTACTATCTAATATGCCAGACCGCTACCTCGCCTACTCCACTAAACAAAGTCTACGGGGAGGTCTTCCTACGCCTACTCCCTAACCCTAACCCATAACCCTAACCCTAACCATATCAGATAATTACCAGGGTACGGTATTACGGACCATACCCAGGGTAACGTGCGCAGTACCCTGCGCAGGACAAGACCTATGGAGCACTACTATACTAACCGGATTTCGCCCCTTTTCCCACACAACACCTGGGACCTGTAAGCCTATTAAGCTACTAAGCGCTCATAGCTTCACCTGGTTCGGGCTGACCTCTCCATGTTCTGCTGAATCTCGAATACTTGCACATGATTTTAGCATCGTCTTCATCGTGGCACAATTTGATAAAATCTGCTAAAAATAGCAGAAAATACCGCAGCAAAAGTCTAGCAATTAACGGCAGCAGCTCCGATGGCAATGGAAGATGCTGCTGGTAGAATGCCAACCATGCAATTAACCCAGATAACCATGCTTACGTTAGGGCCAACGTTGGCATTTGGTTGGCACGGTCCACGCGTCTGGCCTGCATGCCGTTGGCGCCAACTATGCGTCATGGTTGGCCATTGATGCTACTTGCAAATGGTGGCTGCCATGCACGTTGGGCCAACGTTCGGCCCAACGTTGCGATGCGCTGAGCAAAAATCCCGTGGGGCCCAACGCCTTGGCCATTGAGCGGAAGACACCCATTGGGCCAACGTTGGCCGAACGTCAGCATGTTATCTGAGAAATTTATGACGACACTGACAGTATATGCTAAGCACTATATAGGCAATGGGGCGGAGGGGAGGCAGCAGCAGGAGAAGGAGGAGGTGAAGCAGGAGGAGAAGGAGGTGAAGGCAGCGAGGGAAAGGAGTCGTGAAGCAGCGCAGGAGGAGGAGGAAGCAGCCCAGGAGAAGAGGAGGTGAAGCAGCAGAAGGCAGGAGCGGGAAGCAGGGAAGGAGGCAGAGCGTGAAGCAGGCAAGAAGGAGGATGGTGAAGCAGGAGGAGAAGGCAGTGAGCAGGAGGAGAAGTCGGGAGGCAGGTGAATGAAAGCAGGGAGAAGGAGGAGGTGAGCAGGACGAAGCGAGGAGCTGAAAGCCAGTCCGAGAGGAGAGGTGAAGCAGGAGAGGAGGCGAGGTGAAGCAGCGAGAAGGAGGAGTGTGAAGCACGAGAAAAGGAGGAGCTGAAGCAGGACAGAAGCGAGGTGAAGCAGGCAGAAGCGAGGAGGTGAAGCAGGAGAAGGAGGAGGAGCAGCCAGAAGAGAAGGAGAGGCAGCCAGCAGTGCAGTCCTGGAGGTGAAGCCAGGAGGCAGAAGGAGTGAAGGCAGGAGGAGGAGCGAGCGTGAAGCAGGAGGGTAGAAGGCAGTGAAGCAGGAGGAGGAGGAGGAGCAGCAGGAGAAGGAGTGCAGCGAGGTTGAAGCGCAGGAGCAAGAAAGCAGCCCGCCGTATGATAAATTTAAAATTCGAAATTTGATATTTCTGCACTGCGCCCAGAGGGCTGCGCTAAAAAGCAGATTTTTACCAGCCTTCCCACGATAATTTACAGCCCCTCACAAATTTTCTCAAATTATGCTTTAATCTCATTTATTCAAAATTCTCGATTTCAAATTTGCTAAAAAATCGTGCTATGAATTATGGCGTGATTTACTCCTTCAGGTAAAACAGTAATGTAGGTTATTGCTCATTAATGCTATAAAATAAAAAATGTAGGTATTCGCTAACACGGCCTGAAACCACGGCTCGGAGGGCGATGTTTTACCAATGTTATTGGCCCTCCAAATAAGTTGCGGCATATATGCCGGGCGGCCGCCGTGCTAATTTTGTTGCCCTTAAGAAGGGTAGGAAGTAGCAGAAGGAGCAATGAGCGATGGATGAGCAAGGATGATGATGGATGAAGGGACAGGAATGAGGAGCGAGTATTGATGTATGAGGAATAGAATTAAATGTAAAGGAAGATGAAAATGAATAAATAGCGAGTAAAAAAAACAGAGCATCTTATATTTTCTTGCCTCAAAATATATTTACCTGCCTATCTGCTTTCTTTTAATTTGATTCAGGCCTATACTGTCCTTCTTGTCACCTGATAATTAATAAATGTCATTTGTTACACTAATTGCTGTAAAAGTATGAAGAAAGATAAACGGTTTGTCTGCATAAATTGTACGCATTTAGTAACTGAATAATTTATATTGCTTGAAATGTTATACTGTTTATAAGCACACAATTAGCTTTCTCTTTTAGATGACTTACTCTCTTTTGCCTATTAATAAGAATGGCCGCATAACTTCCTTGTGAATGCGTTAAAATGCTCCTCTGCAACATACAAGATACACCGCCACGCACGTTCGCGTCGTTAGGCTGCTGCTACAAACAACAAGAATATATAGTCTAAGGAGAAAACAGAGTATCTAGTAAGTCTAAGAGTTGACGAGAGAGTTCTAGAATAGAGCTTAGAGAGGCACTGTTTTTTTTGCACGCGGCGTGCGCTTGCGTGAGGTGTAAATTAATTGATGTGTGCGGCAGGAGCATTTGAACGACATTTGAGCGGGAAATTATCGTCCATAATAATAGAGAAGCGGAGTGAGAAACATTAAGACATTGGTAGTGAATTACATTTCGTGTTTATTTACCATAATTTAATTACAGTAGTTGAAACGCCTCGCAGTGCCTGTGATTGTTACTATTGTCAGTATTAGATGACATCGTTCCGAAGTGCCTGTGCATAGATATACCCAGAACTGTACCCGGTAGTGATATGCCGTCGTCTTCAGCCGGAAGCGGCTTCGCTTCAAGTTGATACATGCTGGTCAAATAGCTGCGTACATTGCATAGCTTAAGTTAATACACAGACCATTATCAAGATGTATCAAACTGTATACCGGGTACTTTTAACTTATACTTATAGCCCGAATTATAGCTATTAGCGGGACGTAGATGACACAAACTCACCGTGGAGCTTAGAACTTCGGTAAGTATTCGTCTGGCTAATGGCAGAGTTCATATCTTTATGACGTAGCTTCACACTATAACTTTTCACAAATCAATACACAACTGTCAACTGCACACTTGCGCTGTCGTTAAAATTATGTACTGTTATTAGATTGCTTGCTGGCGTTACAACAATCAACGTTGGGTACGTTGCTAGCGGTCAGAAGCTAGAAGAAGCTCTGTTTATGTTTTGTTTCACTAGTATTGCCGGTCCCCCGGGTAGAATTATTTGGCCTTTTGTTTGGGACACGTCAGAGCAGCGGCTTGAAAGGGTGTGGAATGTTTACTAGGCACTTCTAAATTTAACATATATTTAAATTCAATTTAGCGGTCAGGGTCAGGGTTAGGGTAGGTTTAAGGGGGGTTAGGGTTAGGGCACTTTTAGGGTTTTGTCATCATTCTTTAATATACGTAAAAATATATGTTAAAATAGAAAGGTGCCTAGTAAACATATCCTACCACCCCTTTCAGCCGGCTGCACCGTAGACACAAGGCGTCAGTGACATAGGTCAATAAAAAAACATCAAGTGATATGAAAACGACTTCCTTTGTACGTTTTCCACGATGTGAAGCAAGGCAATGTCCTTCTATACCGTGCGTGGCTGGCACTTGATAATTAAGTGGCCTGAAGAATAAAATCCTCATCATCCATTCATCCATCAATCCATCCACCCATCCATCCATCAATCAATCCATCCATCCATTCATCCATCCATCCATCCATCCATCCATCCATCCATCCATCCATCCATCCATCCATCCATCCATCCATCCATCCATCCATTCATCCGTCTATCCATCCATCCATCCATCCATCCATCCATCCATCCATCCATCCATCCATCCATCCATCCATCCATCCATCCGTCCGTCCATTCGTCCGTCCATCCATTCGTCAATCCACTCACCCATCTATCCATCCATCCGTCCAATAATTCCTTCCATCAATCTATCCGTCCGTCCGTCCACCCATCCATCCATCCGTCCATCCATCTATCCATCCATCAATCTATCACGAGGGGCAAACAGAATGCGGGTTAAAACAATCGAACGCAACACCTACACTAGCCATTGAGTGGGCGCAATGAGTATCATAATATGTATCATATAATAACTCTCTCTCTCATATCATTCTCTCTCACTTACCCAGAATCTGTCTGAAACAGAAACCAATTACAGACTCTATCTATAGGACCTACATGTGTCTGTGTGTGAACGTCCACTTCCACTTCTTATATAGTGTGCATTCATTGTTTATAGCAGCCCTACGCATTGCATTTGTATTTGCATTCATGCGGTTATACGGGGCCATATGGTCCTGTCATGCAGGGTACGTCCACATGCAGGGACCTGAGGCAAAAAAAAAGTGTTATATATATATATAAAGACTCTTATATATATAACTTTTTTATATATAACTCATATATATAACTTTTTTATATATAACTCTTATATATATAACTTCTTCTTTTTCGCCTCAGGTCCCTGTGGGTACGTCAGTGCATGCTGTCTTTAGCCATATATACGTACAACGAACACTTTGAATAAATCTCGCACAGAAAATACGATATGAACGAAAATAATAAACGCCCAAACAACACACACTCGATCTCCCTCTATCTCTCTCGCGCGGGCTCCCCCCCCCCTCTCTCTCTCTTTCTCTCTCTCTCGCTTTATCTCTCTCTCTCTCTTTCTCTCTCTCTCGCTTTATCTCTCTCTCTCGTTTTCTCTCTAAAAGTGAATTGAGGGTCCAGGGTTCTTTTGGATATATGCGTCCGAAGTTTTTCCCACAAAAAAATCCTGGATCTAGACAAACTGCAGCCGGATAAACGCGCGAAGCGCGAACAGCGCCACCTGTGGCGCCATCTATGGACAACTCGCTGCCCTATATTAGAATACTTTTCACGAGGCCTTTTAGGTATAGGATAAAGCCGTAGAATCGGTCAATTCAGCAGTTCTGGCCATTGCAGAAGTCTTTCGGCTCTGCACGTAGGGCGCGAATAAATCCAATGGTCGATACTCGGTTTTGTCTGCTTTGTGGGCTCGACGCGCGTGTTCTTTTCGTGTATAAAAATAATTTTCCCTTTTCGCTCGATTTGTTATGCCCTGACATTAATTTCCCGGAAGTTATCGCCACCCATAGATGGCGCTAACGAGTCCATCTACGTAGCATTTTCAAGTTTTTTTTAAAGAAAAACGAAGTATCCTCGTGGCATTGACTAGACGCTCGTTCGCGGCAGGTGCAAAGGTTCCCGGACTATCACGGCTAGCGTAACTCTATTCTCAGTGTATGCCACCCACGCATAGTCCGCGAGTAAGGAGTGAGAGGCCGGCTAAGCCCGCTCGTGCAAACTGCGCATGAAGCTTTCGAGCGAAATAACTCCAATCTTGATGGGTTCTGATAGTTTGCCATTATGAATTAGTGAGGATGTTCAGCCTTTGTATTAGACTCAGACTAGGCGGCACATCTAAGACGTGCTAATTACATTTCCGACGACCTACCGGCTAGGAATACAGTTAATGTAGGTTACCCACACAAGTACAAATGTTACAACTAATTACTACTAAGTACACACTAACTAGTAGTAGTAGTACTACTAAGTTCTAGACTAGCTACTAGAACAACCAGGACGCGCACGACTAATAGTAATAGTAATAGGTAATAAATGACTAACTCTGTTACTAGTAAATTAACTTACTAATAATGACGAACCCAACCTATTATATTGATATAATATTAGATTTATATTGATGTAAAGTGATCATTGGTTTCATATTCGCCCATGGCCATACATTGGGCCCACTATAATATTGGGAGCCATGTTCTCTATCCTTATGACCATCTAGTAGCTTACTAGGAGCGACTACGTAACTAGCCAGAAAAAAACGCTCTTTGCTAGGAGGTCCCAGAATACCCACTAGCTATACTAAGACACAGGCACTTGAAGCGTTTCAAATAAAAATAATGCTAACTAAATACGAAATCTATTTACCTACGAAAATTGTTAATCGTTCTAGTATAGGCCCTACTCTGTTTCAAGAAGGTTTTCGTAGGTGGCAAAAGGCATATATAGACAGACTCGCTCCACATCGATGAGCCAATTGAGTGACTAAGACTAAGCGCGAGAGGTGCGAGAGAGGTGGCCAGTCCTATGGCTATAGGCGGCGGCAAGGCCGGCGGCACTGCTTTCCTATATCTCTCCGCAACGAGCTCGCCATTTGCCGAACGTTGCAAAGAACGTTGCAGCGTTGGGCGGGGAAGAGGCCGGTAGGTGTTTCCTGATTCTGACAGGCCGTTTCCATTACTGGGCAAGGTTCCGAAATGTCAGAATTGACATTCTTGCTGTGATTTCGGCGTGACACGCAGCTCGTTACGAACCAGATTTACTCGTTAGCAGTTTTTATAACAAGTGAACACATGTTCACGTCCCAAATGTCTACCCTCTGTGTCCCCCACTAAAATTGCGGACTGTTCGCTGGCAGCTTATGGATCCGTGCGCCCGCATTGATTGCGCGCATCGATCCATAGCTGCGCAGCGCTGCATACTGCGTAGGACGTTCCACGCGTCGCGATGCGCGCTTTGCCGCGGAAGTGCGCGCCCGCAACATCTGGCTTATAGCGGCTTGGATCAACATCCTCTTCGCACACGTACCGCTTCTTCTAGTATCGCCCCGAGAGAGCCTACATCTGGATCTGGATCGCGTCACCACCAAAATCGAATCGATTGAGGTTGTTCAGGCCCAAAGCTACCACCCATCCAAAACTAATAGACAGCGCCGGTTATTGAAGGTGAATGGTACGGCAAAGCTTTAACGGGAATACCCGTTTGACGATACTTTAGTTCGATAGGCTATAGTTCAGACGTAAATTATAGGGTTACATAATTACGCTTACCATAAAAGTGTGATGGGTTCACATCACCATTCAAGAAGATATTGTTAATAAGATGTCTTTATCAAAACACACTAAACGACTAACAGTTAATGAATTAAGCTAAGCGAACGGTTGGCCATCAAGCGGCACGATCTAATAAGTTGCGCAAAACCACTTTCCAGCCAAAGGGCTAATACAGACCGCCAGGGTGGTCCTACTTTATTTATCATTTAATACAGCAAATAAGATGTAATGATCTTATAACAAAACGACATATCGTGTTCAGTATAATATGGACAAATTTGCGCCAAAATGAACATATTGTTCGTATACAATATAGATTGGCACCTTTTGTGATTAGCCCTCGTCGTAACATGCAATAACATGGTCAAATGCGCAGTTTCGAAGTGGCAGAACGGCGCGAGGTTGTACATGGTCGTCAGCGTCTATTGTTATAATTTAACTTATAACAAATCGAATTAGGTAAATCGTGACAAATACGTGTGGAATATAAGACGATTTGTTATGAGATCATGTAAGTAGGGCACGAGTTTGTATGCAGTATAAATCCTAGAGGCTACTGTCACTTTATTGGTATCTACCCGCGATTCACGTCGCATCAGATGGCAATTATCTCTCTCTCTCTCTCTGCTTGCTCTCACTCCATCTCTCTCTCTCTGCTCTCTCCCTCTCTACACTCCTCTTCACTCTCTCTGCTCTCTCTCTCGGCGCAGCTGATCGCTGCGCATTCTCTCGCTCACTATCTCTCTCTCATACTCTCTCTCTCTCTCTCTCTCTCTGCTCGTCTGCTCTCTCGCTCATCCGTTCTCTCCTCCCAATACGGTACTTCTGTACAAGTCTCCATATGTATGTTGAAAAGTGTAACAGTAATTACAGCTAATTAGTCCAACCCCTTCCAACCAACTAGTATTCATTCATTCCTGCGCTAAGAGTTCCACATCTGCTTTATGCTTGTTCCTCCTTTAGGCAGCTTTGGCTGCACATGTAGTACCATTGCCAGAAGGTAAACGTCTTGCCTAAAGTTCTCCTATAGAAACGCAACCAGCTCATTTGCTATCAGTTTCTATTTTACATAGACGGTCTTGCAATGAGCGTATTGGCGCTATGCTAGATGCCTTATGAAATCTAACACGCCACATAAGCTACTACTTTTCGTACGCAGTGTAACACAGTGCACATGTAACCGCAGCCGTGACGGCACAGGCACTGCCACATACAAGTGCCC
>NW_014580454.1:15106-17110 GCF_000485595.1 Priapulus caudatus | reverse complement strand
TATATATATATATAGATTATACGCGTGCTAGTATATAAGACAAATTCACCGGTCTATGGTTGTATTATAGTTAGTGATGGGAATCGGCTGGAATTTCATAATCGATTATCGGTTTCCCTTAATTAACTGATCGATAATCGATTATAATCGGATAATCGGTTAATAATAGCATAGATTAAATTTAATCTTACTTTGTATATACAATTATACATAGCATTCAATATTATCATGTTTTGGATCGATTCTTATCTTATTCTTATCATGATCGATTCTCATCCAATCAGCAGCCAATTGTGACATGAAATTATGAAGTTCCTGTTATCGTGAGTTTGCTCGTAGCTACGATGTGTTTCTGTCAACGCTACTCTCGTAGCATTAACATTAGTCGTAAGTGTTATCGTAGCATTAACATTAGTCGTAAGTGTTATCGTAGCATTAACATTAGTCGTAAGTGTTATCGTAGCATTAACATTAGCATTAAATTTATGACTTTACGATGTTTCTGACAACGGGCCAGTGCAGGACTTGTGCTCTACTTATATCAATTCACACATCGTGATTACAGTTCCTTGTTTGTTTGTTTTGGTATTTCCGATAATCGATTATTTGTTTTCATAATCAATTATCGAATTTGAGATTATAATCGATCGATTTTCGACTAATATTACTCGTAAATCGTAATTCCCGTATATCACTGAATGTAATGGAAATAGTAGTGACATAAACAACTAGCAAAATTAAAATCACCCCCTCTGATGGTGTCACGTAGTGCGTTGCGCAGCCCCCGCACCCCCATGCTGTGGGGGGCAAGTGACCCCTTCAATCCACCACCCCCTAGCTATATGGCCTTGTAATACAAACGTCTACTACCTAAATAGCAAAAAGGAAAGCTCGCAGAACTGACTCAATATGTTAACGAACGTGGAATGAAACTACATGTAATTGTACCTGCGTCGGTTTAACATAGATGGAAATTTACATGTCTCCGGGGAGATATAGTGATCCGCTAGAAAGGCATAGTCAAAGCTCCGAATGCGCTTTAAAATGTACCGCTCTTTACGTGGGGGGTGGGCGGGGCAGCATCCAATGGCATTAGCAAATGCTATGTTGAATTTTGATACCCTATCGCCATCAAGTGTGAAGAATAATTCCAAAGTGCGCATATATATAGAATAAACCAGATGAATATATCGGATATAACACAGTGCAATTACTATTCACCGTGATTTGTTAAAGGGAAATAATGATCAAAATGTTTATTGACATATATAATAATGCCTATCATAACTACAGTACAATGGTAATTAATTTAGCAGTGTCAATCATCTCATTGTAAACGGATGAACGTGCCGAGACAGGGAATCAACGCGTCAACTGTCTGGAGTAGGGACAAAATGTCTTACTTGGCTACATTCCCTAAAACATGCACAATTCAAATATTTATTACTCGTTTTGATTACCGCTGCCATTTCTTGCAAATCTCGGACTAGCGCCAGTTATCGGCCAATTACAAAAGCTAAACATCAACTACACAAGATGCAGATGCCGCTTTGTTTGAATTAGTTGCAGAATGTCTAACCAACAATTTACAAGTTTACCCATTCTGACTAAGGTGCCATTTCTAAATTGATTCTGGCTATAATCAATTATTCCATGGTGTTACATTACAATATATTCAAATCCAATTTTCTATGTTATAACTGCCTAAATAGTGTTTAGCTCATCTGACATAGTCAGATGCAGCTTGTAGAATCGCATGATCGTCCGTCCGTACGCGACAGATAGTGCAGACACGCAGTTGCCGTCATTACACATCATTGTTAGGACAACGCCCACTATTCGCAGATGGAGGGGTAGGGGAGGGTGGGGAGGTGGGAAGGGCGGGGGGAGGGGTGGGGGGAAGGGAGGGGGAGGGTGGGGGTGGCGGCTTACTATAGCAGAAAGCAGTTCACTCTCTTGTTACAGTCGAACAAATCCATGTTTAAAATCCCTCCCTCTGAGGCG
>NW_014580454.1:11681-14538 GCF_000485595.1 Priapulus caudatus | reverse complement strand
TAACAAATGTGGTACTACGCACGACTGAAATTTTACGTTTATAATCGTAGCAACAGACCTCAGATGAGCCCAGACGCTTTGCGGCTCTTGTTTTCAAGTTGCTGTAATCAGTAATAATATTCGCTGTGAGGTAGTACTATATTTCGCTACATTCATTTCAGATTTGCGCGTTTCTGAGCAATATTTTTATTTTTAGCCACTGACCCAGCACGACATCAGCGAGTCATACTCGTCGAATGCGGAGAAGTTCGCCGACGCCGACGTAGGGGGCATCGCGATTGCGCTCTGCCACGGCGCCGTGCTCTTCGAGTGCGCGAAGCGGGAGCTGCACGCGACGACGGCGATACGCGTCTCCCTCGTCTTCTACCAGCACAAGCACCTCAACTACCGGCACCACGGTCTCGCCGAGTACGAGCGCGCGGCGGAGAGGAGGCACGCGGAGAAGGCGGCGCGAGGGGAGGAGCCAGTGCGACTGCGGAGAAAGCGGCGCGTGGAGCCGCAGCCGGCGGCCGGGATGGTCGCCGCGGCGACAGACGAGGGAGCGTTCATCGACGCGGCACCGCCGCACGGCGTGACGACGCGACGGTGCGTCGCCTCGACGACTGACAGCCTCGTGACGCTGTTCAGCTACGCGTTCACGTCCGTGACGGGACCGTACCGGACGTTCGTGTGATGTGCGCGCCGCAGCCAGGGGACGCCACCGACGGCCGTAACCGCCTCCCAGGGGGCGCTGTGCCACAGACTGCAAGGACTGACAACCTACGTCGGTGCACCGATGCGAAATGGCTGCGCCACGGCAACTGCTGACCACATGATTCACCAGTTGATGACTGATCGAGTTGTGGGCACCAGAGGGCACCACCGTCTTGCTGCGTCGAGTCGAACTACGTGAGACGTGTGCAAAGCTCGCTGCGAGTGTGTGCGCGTGTAGACGGTTTCCTGATCACCATCTTCTCTGTGTTTTATAGATTGTCGGGATCCGTCAGCGATCGTTAACTTGTGTTACGGCGAGCGAAGCATTGGTTAATGTCACAGATTATGCAGTTTTTATTGAAGCATGTTTGTACGCGTATAGCCATTTATGTATGGTACTACATATGTGGCTGTATATCTGTGTATATGTGCATGTGGGCGTGCGTGTGCGTGTATGTATATGACTGTCGCACCTATCCCTTGCATTTAATATGTCGCGTACCCTTATTTAAAGGAAAGCTGCAATATGAAATTGTCCGTTCTCACGACAACGACCACTGCCAGGGCGCGTGCGCCCTCCCTTGCACATAAACACGGCGACGGCATCTCCCGTAAAGATGGGGTACCCTCCGCGCCGTGCAATCAATTGTGTTAGCAATGAACTCGCTGCCATGTAGCGATGTTCGGGTTTTACATTTCTACTACCATATTCATTGACTGGCGCTGCGTCCTCGGCGAACGGTCAGCGAACCTAGACTCAGAGATCACCGCTGCCATCTAAGCGTCTATAGATTGTCGACCGATCGACTGGTTGTTCGTCTGTCTCGTAGGGAGATGCGTGGTGGAAGTGGGGGGGGGGGCGTGTTTAACGCAGGAGAGGAAGCCACGGCGCGCCACGCCACCTTCTCCATTGTAAATAGTAATTTGTCGTCGTCGTTTGTCAGTTTGTTGCAAAGAGAGACTTCCTCTCCTCTCCTCCTCTCCCCTACCCCTCTCCCTCCTGCCTACCCCAGCCCCTCCTCTGTCGGTCTCCCCCTCCCCTCCTCCTATTCCTCCCCCTCCTCTGTCGGTCTCCCCCTCCAGTCTGTTTTTAGTCGGTATTTGTTGTAACCGTATCCGCGAACCAGTTTTACGCGTTTTTTAGAGAGAAAAAAGAGAGTTTCATATATATGTATACAGATTTATAACGTTTGATCATGTGTGAATTTAAATGAGTGATTTTAATGGCGACGTTCACACGCGCGTGTGTATTTGTCTGCAGCATGAATATATAGATGGGCAACTTTTGGCGGGGAGTAGAGAGAGAGAGAGCAGAGAGCATAGTGGAACATTGGCAGATATAGCTATAGATAGGCACTATAGCGACGAATAGATGGCCAAGAAAATTGTGACACTACCATCGTTTTTCGTGCGTGATTAAAACACATGTCGCGTCATAAAACAAGTGAACAGAATTGCCTCGTTACCGAATGCGTCAAGTTGTTACTATATGTTCTGCAATCCATGTAATGTGTTCTTTTGGGTTGATGATATTTTGTCATTTGATTTTTAAGTTGCGAGGCTGCTATGCCAACGCGAGCGCCATATTGTCTTTGTCGCTCGTTTCGGTCACTCGTTCGCTGCCAGGGGAATTAAATTTATTTTGCGTTTTGTCGTTATTGTTGTTGTTATTGTTGTTGGCGGCAGCACCTGCGTGTGCACTCCGGCATTTAACTACAGTCTTATGATGTTGAGTTTTAGGTAATTCAGATTTAACGAGTTTATGAGTTGTATTGATTTTTCCCCCAATTTATTTGCTCTGGTTTTATTTGCTAGAAGATTATGACGTCACTGGAACAGTGCGATTTTGATCGTTTTTTTTCTTATTTCTCTCTTTCTTTCTCTGTTTTTCTCACTCTTATTTCTAGTGCATTGTAATTTGGAATTAATGACGTACAGTTAAGCTAGGCGTCTGCTAACGTGAGTTGACTTATTGCGGAGTTTTATGTGACATTGTACTGCCTTTGCCCTGATAACTGTGTAGAAATTGCTGCCTGGCGTGTGATCGAAGGCAAATCGAATTTAAATTAATGACGTATGTGAAAGGGGATTTTCTCCCCCCCCCCCCCGCTGCCGCGGCGTACGTCACTCTCGTTTGTGTGTGTGTATGTATGCGCGTGCCTGT
>NW_014580454.1:0-508 GCF_000485595.1 Priapulus caudatus | reverse complement strand
TCGTGATGAGATAGTCTATGATCTCCGGCCGCTTCTGGAATAAGCACTGAAACAAGAGAACACCTCAGATTGGACAAAGCCGCTGTTTCCTGCACTTGACCTCACCCTCAAAGAGTCGAGGACCCCTGGTGGGGAAATAGAGTGATCGAAAAATAAACTTTTCATATCTAATATCCATATACAATAACTAGATAGAGCATTGTGGTTATTATGTAATGTTATTGGTTGGCGCAAATGTCTAATTATCAGCAAAGATTTACAATGAAGAGATTGTATATATATATATAAATATATTGCTGTAATAGCGATGTGCGCTGAAAATGTGCAATCTCTTCACTGACAATCTTTGCTGATAACTATACTTTTGCGCCAACCAATTTGGTGGCCCAATACATCTAGAGGTATATATGCTATACTGAATCATCTGTAATCTCGGCCAGTGAATTCTTCTCTCACCTCTATCCGCTTCTAATTCATGACTTTGCCGATCTGCTTGGCAAGCTGCCAA
>NW_014580453.1:8589-17132 GCF_000485595.1 Priapulus caudatus | reverse complement strand
CGTGAGGGAGAGAGAGAGAGGTGAGAGTGACGTGGCGAGTAAGTGGTGGAGAAGAAAGAGGCGCTGGAGTGATGGAGAAGAGAGAAGCGGTTCGAGAGTAGAGCTGGGAGTAAGTGGGGAGAAAGAGCGTTTGAGAGTGAGTGGGAGAAGAGAGAGGTGAGAGTGCAGTGGGAGTAAGTGGAGAAGAAAGAGGTTGCAGAGTGAGTGCGCGAGAAGAGAGCGGTTGAGACGTGAGCTGGGAGTAAGTGGGAGAAGCAAAGCAGGGTTTGAGAATGAGTGCCGGAGCAGAAAGAGGGTTGAGAGTGAGTGGCGGAGCCGAGAGAGAGCGGTGAGAGTGAGGGGCAGAAGGGACGAGGTTGAGAGTGCATGCGAGCTAAGTGAGAAGAAAAGGGTGAGAAGTGCAGTGGGAAAGAGAGGGGGTTGAGAGTGAGTGCGAGTAAGTGCGGAGAATGAGAGCAGGGTGAGCAGTGAGTGCGGAGAAAGCGGAGACGTGAGTGGGGAGTGATGCTGCAGCTAGCCGAGCGTTATTGGGAGCTGAGTGCGGCGAGTGAGTGGCGAGTAGCGAGCGTATTGGCAGCTGAGGGGAGCAAGGCGAGCGCGGTGAGAAGTCAGTGCGAGTGAGTGGGACAAGAGAGAAGTGTTGAGAGTGCAGTTGTCGAGTGAATGGTGGTGTCACTATTGTGGCAACTCTCATCGATCGTTATCTCCTTGTTTTGTCATCGTCGTGTCGTTCCGGAATCTTGTTAACGACGCATTTTTGTTATATATATTTTGTACGTTTGGATGGTCACAATTTTTCGTGGATAATTTACACATGCCGCCTAAATAAGATTAAGAGTAATATTGGTAAATTAATGTTAGACTAGCAAATACGCCGTGCTCCGCAGCGGAGTTGAATGTTTTGGCCAGCTTGACTATGCCACATAATTGTAAACCGGTAAATATTTGCGGCGCTGTTCTTTTGCCGCTTGCTGAAAGATCTAAATTTTTACCCTTTTTAAATGAAACATCCTTCAAGTTTTACTCCATAAAAACATCAACATTAAACAGCCAGCATAAATGAAGACATTTTTCAGTTTACTCCATAAAAACAAGGCAAAATTTTAAAAACAGCGTCTACAGTAGTAATAGATTGCATAATTAGAAAGTTGGTGCTCGTTATGGGGGGGCGGGCGAAGGACGCGCTTCTACAGGTAAACAGTGATGCATTGTTTCGCGTTTTTTAGAGGGTGGTGTGTAGCTTATTTTTGGTGATGCATCAACTGGGCCGGCCTAAGCCTTCTGTGTTAGCATCTTCTTGTGTAGCCTGGGATCGCCTGTGCTAAGTCAGCCATTCCGGTAACAGGCGGAATGCTGTTCCTTTTTAAGGCCCGTACATCTCAAAATTTGTGAAGCTGCAAAAAAGGACAAATACATTCGTCCTAAGCGGGTAGGGCGAGCGGCCGGCTGACAGAACTTTCAGTACATCCAAATTTCACGTTACTAAACATTTTATTCTGAAGCTCAGAAGTCTAGCTTGTTTTATCTTTTACGGAGGGGGATGGGCGTCAAATGAGAGCACTAAACAATAGACGGAAAACCGTAGGCTCACACAGTTTTGGTGCGCGTGCAGACCTAATGTCGGCACACCATAGAAAGACAGTAGCCTAGCCGGCCTAGTGAGGACCCTAATTATAAAGAAGCCAATAAGTGCAGGAGCTAATTATAATTAACCAGATAAACGCTGCATTCCTTGTTTATCACTTCCACATACGTATATCAGTCTACAGTCACACGAGTACATGCTACATCTCAGTCTTAGTCACGTATGTACATCTCGGTCTACAGTCTGAGTCACATACGCACATCTCAAGTCTACAGCTCACATACACACATCTCAACCCTACAGCCTTACCATACGCACATCTCAATCTACAGTCACATACGCACATCTCAAATCTACAGCCTGACATACGCCCACATCTCAACCTACAGTCACATACGCACATCTCAACCTACAGCTCACATACGCACATCTCAATCTGCAGTCACATACGCACATCTCAATCTGCCCAGTCACATACGCCACATCTCAATCTACAGTCACATACCACATCTCAATCTACAGTCACATACGCACATCTCAATCTACAGTCACATACGCACATCCTCAATCTACAGCTTCACATACGCACATTTCTCAACGTACAATCACATACGCGCATCTCAATCTACAGTCAGCATCAGGCCTCGCAATTAAGAGACGAGAGCGGCCCCAAGGGCAATTTTTTTTGGGGCATGTGAGCAAATTGCCCTTGAATTTTCTCTAAAATGCCGATGGGCACCGCCAGGGCAATTTTAAAAGGCATCAAGGCCAACTCTCACAATTTGAGTCAGGGACAAGGCACTTTTGTAAAATAAAGGCAAAAAACTCATAACAAATTAATACCATCAACCTCTTGCCTAATGCCAAGGTACAGTAACAGCGTTCAACGTTAACTTTTTATTTCACTAGCACCATCGGGCTAGTAACTGAGAAAAACCACTAGCCCTGACCAACTTTCTAGCCCAGACCCAGCACCATTGTTTATGAAAAACTTTGTTTCATCGTATGAATTCTACTAAAATTCTCCAAATTTATCCCACTTAGCAAGCTAACACACCGTACAGATCACAGCCTGGACATTCTGCGCGGGAGCGTTGTTTCCATGCCGCTCTTAAATCGATCAGCCGGGGGTGCGGCCGAGTCAACGTGCAGCATTTAAATATTCGTGTTCTACCACGAGCATACATAGGCCGCATGTGATTTATCGATCGTCTACTGCCAGCGCGGTGTCAAAACATACGGCCCGCGGGCGCGATCCGCGCCCGCGAGATGGCATTGTGATCAGGCCCGCGCACAGTACGAGCATAAACTCTGCAGTATGTAAAAAAAAATAAATGTAAGTCTCTAGCCCGATTCTGTGCATGAGTTATGCATTTTTCATTCATGTTCGCTCAGCCGTGTTCAGATGTAAAAAGTGTATTCACTCAACTCTATTTGAGTCATTGTTAATGAATGCATCGAAATGCATTTTATTTCAATTCCATGGCTATACTGCTGAATAAATGTGTTGTGCCCCTAATATAGCATCTTTGTGTCCGTGATTATGTAGGCTGACACATGTAGGCTGAATGCATAAAGCATAGTACTGAAAAACAAAGCCTAAAGATTTGCGAGTGACGCTAGCGTATTATTTTTGCCCGATTATTTTACTCGTCCCGGCCCACTTGAGATTCAGATGCGGCCTGCGATGAGCCGCCATGCCAACCAAAAATGAGTTTACACCCCTGCGTCTACTGGCAGGGGCGCGCAGCAACCCACCGCTTTACGTTATGCTTTTTGCCCGAAGGGTAGACTGGCGTATCCGGCCTCACGCTCTGCTAGCAATGTACACGCTCTGCGACAAACAGTGCGACCGCGAACCAGTCTAGCCAGAGGGCACGACGGCAATTGCAGAAAAGGCAAAGCAGCGTTACTGCCGTCGGCTCGGGTATGCGATTTTCAGAGGCAGTACGCCCCGACGCATGATAGGCGGCACCGACGCAATTCCCCGTCGCCCGTATAATTCGAGCCTGAGCTCACATACACACATCTGCAACCTAAAGTACATACGCCACATCTCAATCTAACAGCGCACATACGCACATCTCAATCTACAGCTGACATACGCCCCCACAATCTCAACCTACAGCTCACCCATACGCCCACATCTCAACCTACAGTAAAGGTGGCGTTGTATCGATGTGCGCCTGTGTGCAGCCCCACCTGTTTACGTTCGCGTTTCTTTGCCTACTCCTCCTCTCCTCGCAGGTAAGATCGCGACTGCTCTGGAAGCCCAGGCAGGCATCCAACCATTGCTCAGCACCATGCCAGCCCTTGCCGGAGGATGCCCAACAGCCGAGGGCCCGCCTACTGGTGAGTGAGCGCGCCACTTGAGCTGCTTCCATCTCGCACACGAATCCTGTGCTTCAGCAGCAGCCAGAGCTCGTAACTCTCTTGCTAACAGCTAGTTGCACTGCAGCGATGGCTCAATGGTAGAGTGCTCGCCTCGCATGCGGAAGGTCGTGGGTTCAACTCCCGGTCGGGTCATACCAAAGAGATAGTGTGTACACATTTTCATTTCACAGTCCAACAGTACCTTCATTTAATAACATTGTAATATACAGCAGTAATTTTCAGCTGAAAACACAAATTGTCATTCCCATCCCTGAGAAGAGAGCCTTGTATGCGGCGGCACCCGCCAGTGAGAACTGAGAATCTCTTCACTAGCCCAGCAGCCCAGTAGGGCACCCAAAAATTGTATTATACTGCTGCTTCCATCTCACACGATTCCTCTGCTTCAGCAGCAGAAGAACTCTTAACTCACTTGCTAACAGCTAGTTTTGAGTCGGTGGGTCGGCACCTACGCTGGCAACAACCGATACTTTTGCTTCGTTATTCGTAGCTGGACCGTGTGGTGTCGCACAGGTTGAATTCTCATAAGATTTCACCTGAAATTGAAATCAGTCACCCTTCCCGGTGAAGTAGTAGAATGTGAATAGGATGGAAAATGGACTTTTTAGGCGACGAATTTCGCAATTTTAGCCACTTGCGAGTGGCTAAAAAACCTACGTTGCCTAACAGTAAAATTCTAATGTGCAATTTTTTGCAATTTTAAACGCTGCATTATGAAAGTGGTTTAAACAGCCGTACCGCCTAAAACAACGGCCGAATTGAACTGTGTTTAGCAATTGACCGCACCAGTTTGACCATTAATCATCGAGATATATCTCTTTCCGCTGCTCATCGACACGTGCATAATGTATGCGTGTAATGCTAATACATTTCTTACGTCGCAGAACGAATAGCAATGTGCTTAATATTTTCTGCTCACAATTTCTCAATATTGACAACAATTTATGGAGTTAGCAATAGGCGAAATTCGGCAGCCCTCTCTTTGTACCGCTGTTCTTCTGTTGTCGGTATGGGAGGCAGTAGCAGTCAGCAGATAATGGCGTTATTCCGTAGCCTTGTTCACTGCACTGCTGCAGTACCCCAACAACATTCCCTGTTAGCCAACACTGCAGTAGAAAACTAGCTAGCGCCGCGCTTGCATAGTAAACTAACTGTCGCAGTAGCAGTTGTAACCAGTCGACCACAAGATACAGGTGCCAATAGTAATCTACTGTACAGACCCAGTAACAGTTGTAACCAGACTTGCCATAGTAACATAACTGTAGCAGTAAGACATTGAACAGTATAGCCATAGTAACTACTGTAGTTAGAGGTGTAAGTCCACATAAACAGTTGCCATAGTAACTACTGCTCGTGAGTAACAGTCCGTAACCAGTCGCCACAGTAACGCGTTAGCCCCATTAGCTAACTACTGTCGCCAGCTAACAGTTGCTAACGCCGTTGCCATAGCTAACTACTGCTAGCCAGGTAGCAGTTGTAACAGCTTGCCCATAGTAACTACTTCACAGCTAGCAGTTGTAACAGTCCACCACAGTAACAGTTAGCCATAGCTAACCACTACTGTCGTAGTAACAGTCGTAACATGCTCGCCACAGTAACGCCTTCCATAGTAACTACTGTCGTCAGCTAACAGTCGTAAACAGCCTCGCCACAGTAACGCGTTCTGCCATAGTAACTACATGTACGCAGTAAGCCAGTTGTAACCAGTCACCACAGTAAACAGTTCGCCATAAGCTAACTACTGCTCGTAGGTAACAGTCGTAACAGTCGCCACAGTAACGCTATGCCATAGCTACACTACTTATCGCAGTAGCCAGTTAGCTAACATCACCCACAGTAACAGTTGCCATAGTACACTTACTGTCAGTTAGTAACAGTTGTTCAACGTCACCACAGTAAACAGTTGCCATAGGTAAACTACTGTCGTAGCTAACAGTTGTAACAGCGTCACCACAGTAACAGCTTGCCATAGTAAACTACATGTCGTAGCTAACAGTCACCACACTCACAGTTACGCATCAGCTAACCACTGCGCAGTTGTACTAATAGTCACTACTGGCGCTAGCAGGGTTGCTAACAGTTACCACAGCTTAATGCAGGCGTTATCTATAAATAAGCAGGCACCAGCTGGCGCACCGCCCTCTTGTCAAATTTACATCGCCCATTGCCTGAAAATGTCAAACTGCCAGTCTAAGACATTCAAATTTTTAACTTTTGTTCTGGGCGCGCAGACAGACCTCCCCCAGAAACTCCTCTCTCCCCCGCCACCGCCTGCCCAGCGTCCGCCCATGCGTGCCTACGCATGCTTTTAATCCATCATACAGAGTTTTTTCCCAACTGGAATTACCTCCTTTTGCTCAATTTCCCCTCAAGAAACCCTGTAACGGCTTGCATAGACGGTCGGCGTAGACATGCTTGTCATGTAACAGCGTCAGGCTGTTTGCCTGCAGTCCGCTTCGGCCTGCAGCAGCCAGCTGTAGTCGTGCCAGCGAGCCGAGGAGAAGGCGACGCGCCTCGCGTCCATCCAGCGTTCTCCGCCGGTGAAGACGAGCGAAAGCCAGCCGTCGCCTGCTTCTTCTGCAATCCGCAAAAGACCGCATCGCTCGAGCTACGTGTGCAGGTAAGCGGCGCCACCTACCACGGTAAAAAATACACGGGAGCGATGAGGATGAGGATTCAAACCTCGAAATCACTGCCGTGGGGCTCAAAATAGCTGGAAAATTTCCACACAAAAAAAAGCTATTTTTCCCACAGACTTTTTTAAGCTTTAATTGTTCCTGCCGGCTACGTGTAAGGAGAACTGTCCTAGCAGCGCCCCTACATGTAGAAGCAGAATCTACCTCAGCAGCCCGGCCTCCTACGTGTAGATAGAATGTCCCAGCAGCGCCCCCTATGTGTAGCCAGAAATGACCTAGCCAGCCGCCCCCTACGTGTAGAGAGAATGATCTAGCCAGCGCCCCCCTACCTGCTAGAGAGGAAATGTCTAGCAGCGCCCCCGACGTTGTAGAGAGAATGTCTAGCAGCCGCGCCCCTTACGTGTAGAGAGAACTGTCCTAGCAGCCCGCCCCCTTACGTGCTAGAGAAATGTCCCTAGCCAATGCCCCCCTACCGTGTAGAGATAATGTTCCCAGCAGCACCCGCCTACGCGTCTACGTGTAGAGAGAATGTCCTATCAGCGCCCCCTACGTGTAGAGAGAATGTCCTAGCAGCGCCCCCTACGTGTAGAGAGAATGTCCTAGCAGCGCCCCCTACGTGTAGAGAGAATGTCCTAGCAGCGCCCCCTACGTGTAGAGAGAATGTCCTAGCAGCGCCCCCTACGTGTAGAGAGAATGTCCTAGCAGTGCCCCTTGTGTGTGGAGAGAAAGTCGCAGCAGCGCTTCCTGTGTGTGGAAAGAAAGTTGCAGTAGCGCCCCCTGCAGGTGGAAATACTGCCACACTAGCGCCCCCTGCAGGTGGAAATACTGCCACACTAGCGCCCTGTTCTGGGAGCGAAGCACCTACAGTATACATGCTAATAAAGTTTGTCTCAGTTAGATCCAAATTAAGTTAAAAATATCTTCCACTGACGAAATTTTCGTCCATCTCTTCGATAGACTTCCTCAGGTCTGATGTTTCCAGGTAGATGGCAGCACTTTATTAGCATGTGAATTATAGAGATCCGATGAAATTATTCAAGCACCTACAGTATAGTCCTCTACAGGGAGTCGGATGGTTTCGGTAGTCCCGTCAACTCGTAAGATCTGGCGCCCTCTGCTGGGAGAGCTGTGTGCACGCGCGAGCCGAATGCTCGCGGGGGACAATCATCGGGAAAAGTAGCGGCCGCGTTGCCCCCTGGCGGCCGCGTTCCTAATCGCCGACGTCGGTCGTTGCAGGTGCGGCAACAACTTCTGTAGCAGCCACCGGTACGCGGAGACGCACGCGTGCACCCACGACTACAAGTCAGAGGGTCGTCGCCTGCTGCAGGAAGCCAACCCCATCGTCGTCGCGCCGAAGCTGCCGCGCATATGAGACGCGTCGCCGGAGGCAATGGCGGACGCGCGTTGTTACATTAACAACGTCGTTCGCGCCGATCATCTGCCCGCCTCCCTATTGCTGTCCCCACGCGCGGGGCCTCGAATCGTTGGCTCTGTGTGTGTGTGTGTCTGTGGAGAGGATGGGCTAAGCTCTTCCATTAAAGCCAACCTCTCTGTTTTTGGTTTGCCATGGCCCCAACCGCCGTTAGCTGAGAGGACGGCATTGCCGGTTTGAAGTCGCCTGTGTGTCATCCACTCGCCTATGTTTGTCACCTTCCCATGTTTGTCATCCTCATCACCCTCCCATCTTTGTCACCCTCGTCACACGCCTGCCCATCTTTGTCACCCTAGTCACCCGCCTGCCCATCTTTGTCACCCGCCTGCCTATCTTTGTCACCCTCGTCACACGACCCACCCGTCCTTCTAACCCTTGTCACCTTCCTGACAATCTTTATCACACTCGTCTCCCGCCCCCATCCATCTTTGTCACCCTCGTCACTTGCCCACCTATCTTTGTGTCACAGTCGTTACTCGGCCATCCATTGTTCTAGCCC
>NW_014580453.1:3730-7536 GCF_000485595.1 Priapulus caudatus | reverse complement strand
GTGCGTGCGTGCGTGTGTGCGTGCGTGTGTGTGTGTGCAGTGCACGCTGACAAAGTGATTGATTGTAATAGAATTCATACACCCCATGTACAGATGTAGAGAGATTGTGTTATATGCCATTGTGTGCAGATTTTAGCAAGCAGCAGCGGCGGCAGCAGCAGCAGCGGCGGCAGCAGCAGCTGCCGATAGCGCTGCGGTTGCCTCGTGGTGCGCGTGCGTGGGGACGCGGCCGCCGCTGGCGTGTGTTTAGGGTAATTATGATCGTGGATCCATGAAAAAAATAATATCTACACAATCTAACTATTATTGTGATGAATAATACATGTATCTGAAATATTTCATGATAATATAAGTAATTACTAAAACGCGAGCTGTTCCGTTGTTTTCAACTCTTCAAAGTTTTTCTGCTGATTTGCTGCAGATCGGTGTCGATTCGTTCATTACCATGGCGACACACCGTTTGTTTCGTTGTTTTTGTTATTTTGGTTTTGTTGTGTCGTGTGTGGGATCCCAAATCGATGTTTATACATTGATTTGTTGAAGGTATGAGATTAAGGTAGAGAACACTAGTAGTTTGTTATCAAAAATAATACCAATGTTTCACTTGAATTAATATAATTACCTAGTCTCCCTAACTTCTCTACAATATAGACGGGAACTAATAATAAAGGTATTGTTAGCTCTTCATATGGCGTCAGTCTCTCTAACTTGCCGATACTATGGCATAACTTATAGCGTCGGAGTCTAGTGTTCGCACATGGGCACATCTGCTAAAAGTAGTACTGATGTTTGTTTGCAATTATATGTTGATTTTCGTATATTTAAGTTTAATCAAAATAGAGAGCGAAGACTGAGGTAATTGTAGAAATATTATACTAGTTTGACGTCTATATATATATATATATATAGCAAGTGTACATAATAGGAGATGTACTCTTGATATATATACATATATATTTCTATGATAGTAGCGTATTGTAGAGCAGTAAACAAAAATTCGCTCCCAATGCAGGAGCTCCCCTACTTACGAACAAGATAGGTTCTTGGGGTTTGTTTGTAAGTCGAAATGTACGGAAGTGCAACATTACTCTTATAAATACTGAATACTGTACACAGTATTGTAAAAAGGTTTGTACAGTACAGTTATACCCCAATAATATTCGACAGTATATTTTACCAGCCTTAAACAGTATTACTTAAAGTCTGAGGAACAGAGACTGGGAATGGCTAAAGGTTGTAAAGACCTTTATTAAGGTTGTATATGCAGACAGATTTGTTCGTACGTTTGTACGTAGGGGAGCGCATGTACATGTACTTCCCCCTCCCACTAGTAATTCTACGGTGTCCTAATATCCCGACATGGATACGTTTCTCAGCCGATAGCTGGCGCTGGCGTCGCGCATATATAGCAGTGTGTGTGATGCAGTAGACAACCCACAGTAACCACGCACAGTAGCATCGCAAGCTTTCAACGCCTAGCTTTTATTAATAAATATCGAACGGTAATCAATAATCAATCAACTTCATCATTTCGGATCTATCGTGAACAGATCGCGACACGAGTACACGCTCACACGCGCGCGACAACAACGGTATCTATCGATATAATCGATATCTATTGATATAATCGATATCTACCGATATAATCGATATCTATTGATATAATCGATAGCTGACGGCTAATACTAATCGTAGGCCTAATTATACATCGTGAAAAAATACTCTACGTCCCCCCTTATTTTTGTTCTTACACTCACTCGATCACGTGATCGACGCACGCGTGTCGTCACACCCCTTCGCCGAGACGAGTGTATATCCTGTGTGTCAGGAGTGTAATCATAGAATAATAGTACAATTATTACTACATAATATTATACTATATATATATTATTATAATATGTTGTAGAATAATAGTACAATATAGTCAGGAGTGAATAATAATAGAATAGATATTGAATATATTATTATTAACTTCTGATATATATAGTCTATTATTATACACTCCTGTGCGTGGAGTATAGGAGCAGAATGATGCAAGCGGCGATGCCACGCTCGTACGCGTCCCTATATATAAACACCGGAAGCAGAGCAGGAAATTGAGTCCAGCAACGACTAACATCCATCTGGCAGAACGAGGGAATCCTGAGAAAGAGCGGAGGAGGTGGAGGTGGATGAGGGGGAGGAAGAGAAGAAGAAGAAGGTAGATCCAAAGGAGAAGGCGATACTTAGGAAGAGGAAAAGTGGGTGGCGGTAAAATGAACAGGAAAAGTGGAAGGCGGAGAAGGGAGAGGAGGAGAAGGCGCAGAAAGCGGTCAATGAGTGGGATACGATAAAGGAAGCGATAGAGGAGGAAGAAGGAAAAAGCGGTGAGGGAGCTGGAAGCAGTGGAGGAGAAAGAGAAATTAGAGGAAGTGAAGGAGAACGAGCAATTAGAGGAAGAGAAGGAGAAAGCAGTGGCGCAGGAGCATATAAGGAATAGGACGAGAATCAGGAACAAATGTAGGAGAAGAGTAAAGAAGAAGAGAAGGAGAATAAGGAGGGGGTGGGTGGAGGTGGGTTGTCCCTGGGCGGAGACCAGGGGCCTGTTGTCAGAAACAAATTAGTCTTAACATTAGTCTTAACATTAACATTTTCTCATAGACCGTCGACAGCACTTTGTTTCGTTGTGTTGGCAATAAAAATCGTAGCAGATTTCCTCATAAAATTATTATGAGGAAATCTGCTACGATTTTTATTCGGATAACTTTGCAGCGTTTCTGTCGACGGTCTAAAAGAAAAAGTTAATGTTAAGACTAATGTTAAGACTAATTATGTTCCTGACAACGGGCGCCATAGTCCAGTTGCAAAATAGCAAACCAAGAAATTCTTAATAGTTCAAGTTTTTTTATTGATATGTTTTCATCTCCATGTCTGGAAGATGATTAGCTTTGTTGGCACAACGCCAACTTTGGGGAACATTTTTAATTAGCTAATTTGTATAATTAACATGGCCAAATAGAACTTTTTAACTAATAGGCCTAGAATCATGTGTGATAGCTTTTTTCTATATAGGGTTGACTCATTGAATCTATTTCTGATGTTACTTTCTCAATTAAAAGTCAGGATCAACTTATAAAGTCAAGGTCAAGGTCACTTAATTCGGCTCAAAATTACCCTAATTTCACTTACAACGGTAACTGACTGAAAATTATGTACGTGTTGCTGTGAAGGTGTATTGAGTCCCCGTATTGATTATTGATGATAGTAATGATTATTATCATTGTTGATAAATTAATATAATGCCTGGACCATATGGGGTCAAGGTTACAATATGGGGTCAAAATACAACTTTTTAACTAATGGACCTAGAATCATGTGTGATAACACTTTTCTACACAAGTTTGACTCAAGGAATCCATTTCTGATGTTATTTTCGCAGTTAAAGGTCACGTTTAACTTATAAGGTCAAGGTCAGGATTACTTTGGTTCAAAATTGACGAAATTTGCTTAATTTCCGTAAAGCAAAATTGCCACCATCGGAACTGTCCCAATATTAATTGTGGATGATGGTAATGTTGCAAAGTAGTTATTATTATTATTTTTGATAAATTCTAATAATGTATGGGCTATATGGGATCACGGTCTTGCATTAGAGGTCAAGGTAAAATCACTAAAATTTATCAAGATTTATAACATTCACAATAATTAATTATTGTTTATTTATTCATTTTAAACACATATTTTTAAGTGAAATATACTCCTTATAAACATGACAGTCAGTAAAGCAACCAACATTTGTGAACAAATTATGCAATTAAATATATTTA
>NW_014580453.1:0-2656 GCF_000485595.1 Priapulus caudatus | reverse complement strand
CAGAATAAACTGGCTAAACGATATCCCGTGCCTCTCATCTTGTGGTCTATGATAACACTCCATAGTACCTGTGGACCACTTCACATTGTACCTGAAAATGATAATTATGGTGGCAATTTTGGTTTACGGAAATTCAGCAAATTTCGTCAATTTTGAACCAAAGTGATCCTGACCTTGACCTTATAGGTTAAACGTGACCTTTAACTGCGAAAATAACATCAGAAATGGATTCCTTGAGTCAAACTTGTGTAGAAAAGTGTTATCACACATGATTCTAGGTCCATTAGTTAAAAAGTTGTATTTTGACCCCATATGGTAGGTAACCTTGACCCCATATAGTCCAGGCATTATTTTAATTTATCAACAATGATAATAATTATTACTATTATCAACAATCAATACGGGGACTCAATACACCTTCACAGCAACACATAACTTTCAGTCAGTTACCGTTGTAGGTGAAATTAGGGTAATTTTGAGCCGAAGTGACCTTGACCTTGACTTTATAGGTTGATCCTGGCCATTAATCGCGAAAGTAACATCAGAAATGGATTCGCTGGATCAAACTTATATAGAAAAGAGCTATCACACATGATTCTATGCCTATTAGTTAAAAACTTTTGGCCACGTTAATTATGCAAATTAGCTCCAACAAAATGCCAACAATGTGCCAACAAAGCTAAAAATCTTCCAAATATGGATCTGAATACATATCAATAAAAAAAACCTTGAACTATTAAAAATTTCTTGGTTCACTATTGAAAGGATACGGCCCGCAACTAGACTACCAGGAGTTTAAGTAGGCAAGCATGAGACAGTATGATAAGGATCGGACCAGCAACGTACTACGCCACGACGCCACGTATATGTAATTACATGTTGAAACGAAAATGCCCGCATTGTCAGTTCAACGCATCACGTATATACCAATACTAGAGCAGGAGGGGAGGAGTAAGAGAGAGAGAGAGAGAGAGAGAGAGAGAGAGAGAGAGAGAGAGGGAGGGAGGGAAAGAGAGACAGAGAGAAGAGGGAAGGAGAGAGAGAGAGAGGAAAAGAGACAGAAAAAAGGGGGAGGCGAGAGAGAGACAGAGAGATAGAGAAAGAGAAGCAGAGAGAGCGAGAGCGTGTGAGAAGAGAAAGAGAATGAGAGTGAGAGGGAGAAAGAGATAGAGAGAGAGGGCGAGAGACAGAGAGAGGGAGAAAGAGAGAGAAAGAGCAACATATAGATGTACTACATCGAAATTACCCCCGAAGTATACTAATTATAAATCGAGTAAAACTTTGCGGGTAGAGACAGCTCAAAACTATCATCATAATTACAGACGAAACAGACAGTCGACATCACATAACATTGCCCGGGTTCAAGTCTCCCCGGATTCAAGTATCTCCGGGTTCAAGTCTCTCCAGGTTCAAGTCTCCCCGGGTTCAAGTCTCTCCGGGTTCGAGTTTCCCCGGTTTCAAGTCCCTCCAGGTTCAAGCCTTTCCGGGTTCAAGCCTTCCCGGGTTCAAGCCGCCCCGGGTTCAAGTCTCCNGGGTGGCATGCAAAGAAGCTAAATGTAGCTGTCACCGTGAAAAACTCAGCTGCACAAACTACTGCCTCTGCACAGCCGGTGATGCGTGCTGTAACCCATTCACCAAGAAAGAGGCGGATGATAAGGATGACAAGCATGAGTGTGATTATGAAGATCGGAGTGAGGAGCAAGAAGACGATGAGCTGGAAGGTTGATTTTCAGAACAAGAACTCACAGAACATCTGAGTTCAAATCACGCACAAAATGTATGTGTGCAATAGACTAGTCATGTTTCTTGATGTTTAAATATCTATTAGTCATTTGATTTCGTCCTAAATATATTTAATTGCATAATTTGTTCACAAATGTTGGTTGCTTTACTGACTGTCATGTTTATAAAGCAGTAAATGTATAGGGTGGAGTATATATTTCACTTAAAAATATGTGTTTAAAATGAATAAAGAAACAATAATTATTGTGAATGTTATAAATCTTGATAAATTTTAATGTTTTTACCTTGACCTCTAATGCCAGACCGTGATCCTATATGGCCCATACATTATTAGAACTTATTAAAAATAACAATAATAACTACTTTGCAACATTACCATTATCTACAATTAATATTGGGACAGTAATTCCGATGGTGGCAATTTTGGTTTACGGAAATTCAGCGAATTTCGTCAATTTTGAACCAAAGTGATCCTGACCTTGACCTTATAGGTTAAACGTGACCTTTAACTGCGAAAATAACATCAGAAATGGATTCCTTGAGTCAAACTTGTGTAGAAAAGTGTTATCACAATTGATTCTAGGTCCATTAGTTAAAAAGTTGTATTTTGACCCCATATGGTAACCTTGACCCCATATGGTCCAAGCATTATTTTAATTTATCAACAATGATAATAATCATTACTATCATCAACAATCAATACGGAGACTCAATACACCTTCACAGCAAAACATAAATTTCAGTCAAATACCATATTGTAGGTGAAATTAGGGTAATTTTGAGCCGAAGTGACCTTGACCTTGACTTTATAGGTTGATCCTGACCTTTAATCGCGAAAGTAACATCAGAAATGGATTCACTGGGTCAATCCTATATAGAAAAGAGCTATCACACATGATTCTAGGCCTATTAG
>NW_014580452.1:14088-17133 GCF_000485595.1 Priapulus caudatus | reverse complement strand
TATATATATATATATATTGATGATGGCTTTCATGTTTCCATGTGCGTGCCGAGAAAAGTAATGGTATACAATTGGTGTTAAGTAGGCGATGCAAGATTTGGAACGCAGGCTCTTATTCATCTGTTGCTCAGCCATAATATGACCTGCCATTATGCATTCAATTCAGGCATGACTCGCCGAGGCAAGATGCAGTATTCTAGGCGTCTGTGGCGCAGGAATCGAGCATAATTATTTGCACCGCGGGAGGTTTCCGCCCAATTTTACGCGCTGCACGTTCTCGGTGCGAAGCTTAGCCATTACCGCTTTCACTCGAATCTGTTTGTTTGCGAAAGAGACGCGTTCATAGGAAGCATACCGCTGACCTATACCACTAAAGTGTCTATAGACGCGGGTGGCGAAATAATTGTTTAGTGCGCATTCGCCATCTGTTGACCTGAAACACTCGCTAATAAAATGTGCTGAAAACGTGCCAAACCAGAATAAGCCTGCGGTCTAGCTGCTTGACATGCAAAACAATGTAATTAGCTGCTGCCTTTAAACCACATACTCATCAGACGGTTAATAAAATCCGTGCAAAACAAGTTGACGCGCATAAACTATAACGATAGTCAATAATCATGAACTAGCATCTCATAGAGGACACGTGAGCAGGCGAACACGACGTTGGTGCTGCGTTCAATTTAGATAAGCTTAAATGGGAATGTCGCTTGGATCACAGCCATCATAATGGCATATTATATTATATATATAATATATATATATATATATATTATATATATATATATAATATATATATATATAGTGTGTGTGTGTGTGATGTGTGTTGTGTGTGTGTGTGTGTGTGTGCTGTGTGTGGTGTGTGTGTGTGGTGTGTGTGTGTAATGTATCGTATGCTGTGTGTGGTGCGCGCGCGCAGTGCGTGTGTGTACATTTTTGTAGTGTGTGTGTGTGTGTGTGTGTGTGTGTGTGTGTGTGTGTGTGTGTGTGTGTGGTGTGTGTGCGTGCGCGCTGTGTGTGGCGCGTACGTGTGTTGCGTGCGGCGCGCGTGTGTGTCCGTCTAATTTAACATTATTCCGTAATTTTACATTCGTCTAGTAAAAGGCCCATCGCCGCGCGCTATTTTTAAACAGAATACGCTTCGTTTCTTTGACGGGCATGACGTTGGTCAATCGCGCGGCGTCGAGGTCTCATGACCTCGCGGAATTAGATGTATAAGACAAAATGCAATCATTATCGTCACAAGGCGGCATTATAGTCAAACCAACGGCGCCTTGCTGCGCGACCCGTCCTCCTTCAATTAACATTTTCAGTGACGCGCGCGTGAAGAAAAATGCACGAAGCCCTTCGAACGTTCTCGTCAGCAAACGATGCGGATCATCTACAGGGAGGGACTACTATACATACCGAGGCGCGGGGGTGGCTCGCCTCGCTGCGCACCTCTGTTCGCTCTTCTCTTTTCTCTGCTCTCTCTCTCTTCTCTTCTCTCATCGCTCCCTCTTCTTCTTCCTCTTCTCTCTCTTCTCTCTGCTTCTCTCTCTCTCTCTCTCTCTCTCTTCTCTCTATATTATATATAATATTATATATATAATATTATATATAGTATATATAATATATATGGGTCGCGCGTGACGGGCGCCAATCCTGAACAGCGCCCGCGTCTTCTGGCTATTATTGTAACATTTCTTCCAGAGGCTTACGAAAGCATTCTCTCGACTATCATCGCTTTGTTTCCGCGACGTGTTGTTGTCTGGTAGGGAAACCAGCGCTTTTTTAGTTATAACAAATTCTGCTTATGCAAGTTTTGTTGTTTTGCAATCGCGGCCGCATTGGCGCCAACGATAAGTGTTGAGGTGATTTAGCCGATATCTGGTGAAGTCCACGAGGAAAACCAGTTTTGTCCTCGATCGCGAGCGATAGCAGCGCTTCTTGAAGACATACGAACTCTTCTTAGCGTTCTTTTGCTGAGATATTTTTCTATTCTGCGCAGATTCTACATACATAACGACGACGATTTTCATTAGATTCTGGCTGCAATGCTGATAATTCTTTAGCGATGGCGGGTTCGGCTGACATTTTGCTTATAGGTTAGGTCATAACTTAAGGCATACTGCATCGACGCCTTTTTGTCGGGGCCTTTTATACCAACGTAACGACGGCAAGCTCCCCATCTTGGGATGTGAGGCGTATGATTGATTTATGGTCTCGTCCACAATAGAATTGATCCAGCATTTTCCTCGTGCGTGTTGGTCGTGCCGTCACACGACTGTATTTTTGAATTATTCTGCGCGCCTTCCAGGAACCACGCGTGTACATAATATCGCAACGGTAAAAAACACATTGATAGCTTATTTTGCGACCGAAGAGACGAGGTCAACTGCATGTCACTGAGACGACCACCCCCCTAAAGATTGTAGTTTGCGGGGCTGGCAGATATGCCCACGCTAGACTTTTATTCGAGTTAATTTTGTCGGCCGCGGCTTGACGCCGGGTCAATTTGCTTTTCCTAGTTACTCAGTACGAGCTTAGTTTTGTAAGTGAATGGGCGTGATTTCGCGTTAATTCGTTCTCGACGCTAAACGCAGAGAAGCGGACGTCACATCTCGGCGTCGATCCGCAATCTCGTAAACGCTCAAAAGCACGGAGACGGGAGAGCGGAGCGCGGGTAATGTGAGACTCAGAGCAAGCTCACGCTGCGATCGCGCGAGAGACTCAGACCAACAGCACCGCATCTCCGGTAATACAGCGTCGATGGCTCAACAACACGAGCGTGTATTAGGCCTACGGGTTTTTTGGCGCGACGTAATTTCTCGGTGCGGTGTCGAGGAACCGCTGCGCGCGTGGAAACAGGACATAGATCATCTAATGTCTCTCATTAGCAGGCAGTTCCGCAGGAGGTCGCTAAAAGTTTAGGTAGCTATTTCGCTACATCCGGTTATATAGCGGTGCGCTGTCGTGGTAGGAAGCAGCCTGTCGTTAAACAGTTCGAACTGGTCATGTTAAACATCCTAAACGGGCCGTCAAACAGCCTGATCCGTGATAAGGGCA
>NW_014580452.1:5658-14063 GCF_000485595.1 Priapulus caudatus | reverse complement strand
TCGCCACGCCATTTTTTCTTTAATCAAGATTGCTAATCTCGGCGTAGAGGAGCGCGTTGGCTGATACCGTACGTTTGGATACGTTGATATCCCATATTAGGACAAGGCAGTTAAGTGTGTATCTGTGTTGAATTCCCTTATCACGCTTTCGGCCGCGGTCTGTAGATCACACAGAATTTATCGAAACCGATTTGTAGCGCAGCGTGTGTTAGAAACGTTAAATTTGCTACGGTTTTCTTATTGAGATAACGGAGACACAAAGCGAACGGAAATAAATGCGACAGCGGAGGAGCGCGAGCAGGAAACGACTAGAAATGAGACAATTTGGCAATATTGATAAAAGTAAAGATTCTGTAGAAAACCCTCGCACTGACAAAAAGGAGCGTCAGACCTAAGAGCCTAATTATATTAACGATAATTAAAAATTGTTTTAAAACGTTATCTCCTGATCATTTACGCATACATTAAACCCTGCTGGATAGAGATAGCACGGACGTATAGACAGCCGGGTGCTTTGCAACAATTGGCAATCTTGCCAATACTTGCGCTATCTACTACCAGCATCGTTCGTATTTCTGTATCGTTCTGTATCGTTTCTGATTGCTACTTAGCCTCTCTCGATTGTACTTGTGCGGGCGCTTCTGTGAACGGCTTTTGTGACGGCTTTGATAGTGCTGTATACATGTTACTACGTCTGTATCAATAGTTGCCAAGTTTATACATGATGTCACAGACTTTTCAACCGTGTTTATAAGCTCCCAGGAATGGCCAGTATAAGTCTGCGTGCGTCGAGTTCTTTCGCTGAATAAACTGCTTCAAACTTGGTGGAACGTGGCTCAAGAATTGGAGAAGAGAGAGCGCGCGCGGCGCGAGAACGGAGCGAGAGAGAGAGCCGACGACGGAGAGAGAGAGGAGAGAGAGTGCAGAGCGAGGAGAGCGAGAGAGCGAAAGAGCGAAAGAGCGAGGACAGCGAGAGAGGAGACGCAGCGGCAGAGAGAGAGGAGAGAGAGAGGAGACGAGAGAGGAGAGAGAGTGCGCGCGATGCGAGAGCGAGGCGAGCGAGTGAGAGAAGGAGCATAGAGACAGAGGCATAGAGATAGAGATAGAGAATAGAGATAGAGAGAGAGAGAGAGAGCAGAGAGAGAGAGAGTGAGAGAGAGAGAAAGAGAGAAGAGCAGTGTAACATGTCCTTTTGCACGTGTTACATGAAGTAGGTCAGCGAGGCTAGCGCGGGTAGTTGTTTTAGCCATAGTTAGCTAGACAGAGGTCGGCGCAACAGATGCGCGGCTACATTGATGTATTAGTGAGATGCGTGAGTGGTTATTATAGAAGATATAGAGGGTCGGGATTGTAAATTGGGGGTACGGACGACGGTCTGTGAGAACGCGTTCCATGTGCGGGCAGTATGTTTGTAGGAGTTTTGGCGGGGTAATAGAAGGAAGAGAGGTAGTGAACGCGATTCTGGTGGGATTCGGGTCGCGGAGAAGGCCACGCGCGTATGTCGCGGTGTGCGCGTTCTCTAGTCTCTTTGTGAAAGTTGTGGCTACACTGTATGAGATATTAAAGTTTATTGCCGGTTACTACAACAGGGTTTGACTTTATATCTTCATGACCTGTTTACATTTTGGTTGCCGTGACAGTTCCAAACCTGGGGTATTCCCTTTGCGGAGGCAGTAAGGTATCCTACTACTATGGATCGATCTACGAATCGATACACAAGGGAAGATGGGAGAAGGGAAGCAACGCGGAGCAGCGAGAAGCGGAGAAGAACGGTGGGATCAAAGGAAGATGTAGAAGGAAGAACGACGGAGACGATCGACAGAGACGAAGGATATGCGGTGAGATGAGACGAGGAACAGAGCGTCGAGGGAGAGAAACGGTGGATAGCCACCGTGTGAGAACTATGGGGAGGAGTCAAGAAAGAAGGAACGGCCGGGTGTGCATGGTCATGCATACTGCGAGGGCAAGCTCGGAGTCTCGGCCTATGTGAGAGAGGAGGGAGAAAGAGGAGGCGAAACAGAAAAGGCAAGGTTGACAGAGACAGAGCAGAGGACGGTGGAAGTGGACATCGTCAGGAAGTGTATTTTTATCTGTTTTTTTTCTTTGTTTTTATGTACGCACGTATAATGTTTTTTTCATAGTTAGCTGTGACCGTGACGGTCTTTGTGTGGAAATCTTTTGCGTGAAAACTTTGTTTAGAAATTTGTGATCGTTTTGCTGAATTTGTAGTTAACCAGTGACGGTACGTGTTCACTATATGTCAGCGGCTAAACACATTCTTCAATTAGAGGTTTGATTATAGGCCAAAAATATTTCATCCGAAATATTAATCAGTTTTGCGTATTTTTGTTGGCTGTATGATGTATATATGTGTATGATGAGATGATGTATGATGATTTTTGTTGGCTGTATGATGTGTGGGAGTGACAAGTACACATCAGTGCTCGTGTTATTAATGCCTTGCCTTGGTGTGTGGGATTGATATTATTGAGGTATAATCAGATTCCTGGTATAATGGAGCACATATGGTTGGAAGACGTGGTTTCTGTATGCGTGTCCGGTAGTACAAGCATACGCCACGTACGTTACTCATAAAATACGCAGAGTGAGAGTTATTGCACGATATCAGATGTTCGATCGTAAATGTGCTGTGAGTTTCTGCTTGTATGGTGCATCGAAACTTTATGCTACTTGTTTTCTATGCTTCATATGTGTTTTCTTATTGTTTTTGATTGTTGATTATGTTTGTGTGTATTGATTGTGGTGTTGAATCCGACAGAAGACGTTTCCCTCGGTTGATTGAGTTAGGAAGATTGAGGTAGTATTTTTTTTGGATTGTTAGGTTCAGGGTGAAGTGTAGAGCGCGAGCGCCTGAATCGATGCAGGGTATTCATCGTTTGGGAAAAGTGATATAATGTACATGTCGTTTTTGCACGTGTTACAAAGGTAGTCAACGAGGCTATAGACTGGTAGTTGTATTTAGCGTGAGGTCTCTGCTAGACAGAGCGTCGGCGCAACAAGGGAGCGCGGCTACATTGATGTTTAGGGAGAATGGTAGACGTGCGTTAGGTTAGACGCATTAGAGGGTTATTGTGAAATGGGGGGTAGAGCCGGTCTGTGAGACGGTTATGTGTGGCAGTACTGATTTTGTAGGGTTTTGGGCGGATAAGCTAGATAGCGCCAGAGGTAGTCGAAACGGATTTGCTGGTTCTGGTCGCGGAGGAGGCCACACGCGCGTATGTGCGTCGGGTGCGCTGTCTTTGCTCTCTTTGTGAAAGTTGCGTGGCTATACACTGTATGAGTATAAGTTTATTTCCCCGGCCCCCCTCCCCGTTTACTACAAACAGTTTTGGACTTGATATCTCTTGCTGGATGTTTACAGAGCGAAGCAGGCTCGATCTATTTGCAACCTATTCTGGCGGCATCTATGACAGAAGACGACATACGCATATACGTGTTCTTGATACTATTTGTCATAGGGAAGATTCTTTATGACAAATATTGGCGGGGATAGTCAACGTCGTTCGCTTACAGCTGAATTCACTGCTTGCGTTCGTAATAGCCGCTCCTAAACTCCTATGGATGCTCACACACATAAACATATTTGTATAGGCTGATTTTCCTATGACCAAATGGAGTGTCATTAGGAGAACGTATATGGTATGTCATCTTTGCTCAGTAAGATGCTAGCAGAGCAGGCTGGCTATTTGGTACGTTACAAAAGAGCGTTAAATACCCTTGGCATCTAACTAGCGCTAACCTCATCTCGCAGAAACTCTAGCGTGTGTTCGCGTTTGAGAGGTTGCCAAAACGCAATGAATGACGTAATCGATTCATCAGCGAGCGCGCAGACTGCTGTCGCTTGCTGCGCTTGTCAGACGGGGCGTTCCCGGCGTTCAAATTTCCATCGCGGTAGCTTATACAGGTGAGATCAAAAGCGAATTCTCGCATTGAACGTGCAAATTTGGGCGGTCGGTGTACGACCCTTATACTGCTGCCGTGCGCCGACAGGCACGCGCCGTTGTTTGTTTTCTAATGGCACTACTCTTTGCAAGCTTCGCGTGAGTCCGCGGGTAGCCCTACGTGACCGCGCCCGCAGGAATGCAGGGGGCCTTGTGAATCGGGAGAAATGCGTTTGTTTCGTTTTAAGTGCTCTCCTTCATTGCCGGTCTTATGCTCCTGACATTTCGTGACGAATATTGTTTCGTACGTTTACTCCTCCCTCTCGCGCGTTTCTTGCTCGATATTATACTAGAAGCTACACAGGCAACACTGCGATCACCGTAATGACGCTACAGAATATTCTAAAGGATTTTAGGATTTTTGTCCAGTAAACTGATAATCAGTAAAACCTCAGACAGGATCGCCATTAGTAAGACTAGATCTAACGATAGAAGTCGCATTAGCTTTCGTCGAGCACGAGAGGCGGGTACTGTGTCTACAACGCACGACGCTGTCCGCGATACACGAACTGTATATAAGAACGTACATAGCGCTGCTTATTCATGCAAATCACAGTGGCAGCGGTATTAACAAAGCGTGCGATGAAAACAACGCCGAGTCCGAGTAAGTGTTGCGCGTTACCGTAGAGCATGGTGTACTCAGTTATGGATGGAGGTCGCTGGTCCTAGGCTGTCCGCATTTTGCCGTCATGAATACGTTATTTAGGGATAACGCGCCACAGTATTGACCTCACCTTACTAAATCGTCGAGATACTGCCAGCTGTCTCTCCGATATATAGCCGTGATGCGCAGGCTTAGCACACAACCAGCTACATGCGCATGAGCGTTTATTTGAAAGATAGTATCTAACTACGCTGCGAGCTTAGTCGCTATGCTCGGTCGGTTATCGCAGAGTTTGAAGCCACAAACCTTTCTACTGATGCTGATCATTCCGTGTCGTTAGAGTCTCAATTAGGAGAAATTAACTGAAATTTAGACTAGACGAAGGCGGAGCGGTGATACACGGTCAACTACTTCGTTACTCACGCGTCTTACATTTTGTCGCTACTTAACGCCTGGAGCAGCAATCTGCATACAGAGATGAGCAAGAAAAAGTACATTCCATTTTTCAGTTAATTATGCAGCATTTATCACTGGCTCTCATCGCCACTGAAGTATATAGCGTTTCCAAAGTAAAGGGGCTAATACAGTCCAGCTATTTGATGAACTTGTCAACGGAGAAGGTGAGGTATAGACTTATGGCTGATATCTTCCCAAACGGTTGCCACATATCGCTTTCCAATTAAAAAATCCTATATGTTGTATTTTACCCAGGTGCCGATTACGGCGTAAAGGTGGTGCGGCTAACATAGAATGCTTACAATCAAGCGGACCAGCGCTACAGAGAACGTGTCTCGTTCCCGCCTACGGGTGAGTAGTTCGTTGCCCACAGTGTTCATTCGCGTACCACAGAGCAAAACTGTCTATAGCAGGCTATGGAACATTCTCGTCTTTATGTTTGCAGTGCGGCTGTCTACTCTGCTCGTAACCAGCTCGCATCATTCTAGAACTTATATATGCTAGTTTTATAATTGTCTGCTTACTGCTGACCTCTCATCTTACACTTTTAAAAGTGATTGTTTTAAATCGCCAACACTAATCATGCGGCTTAATCGATATTAAATTGATTTTGGAAAAATCGATGTAACAAAATTATTCCCTAACGCGCTGTAGCTGGTTACGAAACAATACAACTATATTTACGGTTCTTGCTACGGCCGCCTCACGAAGAATTATGATCAGGTAACATGCACTATATTCTCAACAACTATTGTATTATAATATACAGATCATTAATATTATAGATTGTATTGATATTTAGTATATATATATAATCAGTACAACGTCATTTTTGGCATTCTCGAGCAGACTCGAACTGCTGCATATCAGTATGTTTAACGTAGCGGCGGTACCGTGTACGCGCATAGATGCGATAACACGCAGGTCCCAGTTATGGCCGTCAGGAGTGAACGCATAAAACCACATACGAAGTACTATTCTGAACACCGAAGGAGCGTTGCATGCGATTATCGCGGCATACGTTACTTTTCAAAGCCGATTGATTAACATAGCGCCACCATTGTTGATAGATTCATTCACGCGCCTTTCACGTTGGCCCATTACAGGTGAAAGTTGACTGAAGTGTATGAGCGTAGTGACTGCGCTATATTCTATTCAATACGCCTTTTCTGGCATCGTGCCGGACCAAGGCTTGGTTAGGTCGACACAGTAGAAGTGCTCCGTCTAATCGACAGTGTTGGAACAGAGAAATGTAATTATTGTCTACTTTATCTAATGTGGATAAGACTCAAGCGATCTATAAATCTGGGGCCCGCTGTCGGAACATCGCTAAAGTTAATGCTAATGTTAATGCTACGATTAACACTTACGACTAATGTTAATTGCTACGAGAGTACGTTGACAGAAAACAAAAAATTATCGTAGCTACGAGCAACTCACGGCATAAACAGGAACTCATAAGTTTCATGTCACAAGTGCTTGCTGATTGCGAACGAGAATCGATCAGCAAAAATTTACAATTCATACACATTTATTGTACATCACAGTAATATATGCATATTTAGAACGGCTAACCAATATTAATAATATTGATGAAAACGCGCGGTCATGAATTTATTCGGCACCAACAAGACAAACTTCTCACAACTATACGAGAGCGCGAGGGAGTCGTGGCCAAAGTGGCAGTAGTTAAAAAAAGAGAACAAATGCATAGCCATTTGTCAATGTTATTGTTATGATTTTATAATCGGTAAATAATTACATGTTTTGACGTGTTTTTCAAGAAAAATACACATTGTATTCATTATTATAAAATATAGATATTACTATAATGGTAAATTTCATAGCTGTAAATGTTGTTATTTTCAACTAATATTAAAGTTACGAGGGGGGTCTGGGCGATGTAATGTTATAAGGTATTTTCGAAGATTTTTCTTGTTGTAACTTTCTTGTTTAACTTTTTACGGTGAGAAGTAATGTTAAGACAATGTAGAACTATTGAGCTTATTTATTGCAATAATTTGTTTCCATGACAACGGGCCCTGCCCACTACGGAATGCCCTGCGAAGGAGCCGTGAGAGATGAATGTATCCGTGCAAGTCGCTGCTAATGTGTGCACCGCGAGTCTCTCTCTCTCTCTCTTTTTCTCTCTCTCTCTCTCTCTCTCTATCTTTCTCTATCTCTCTCTCTCTTTCTCTCTCTCTCTCTCTCCTCTCTCCTCTCTCGTTCTCTCTCTCTCCTCCCCTTCTCTCTCGCTCTCTTCTTTGTCTCTCTCTCGCTCTATCGCTCTCTCGATCTCTCTCTCTCTCTCTCTCTCTTGCTCGCCCTCTCGCTCTTTCGTTTCACTCTCTCTCTCTCTCGTTTCGTTCTCTCTCCTCTCTCTCTCTCTCTCTCTTTCTCTCTCTCTCTCTCTATTTTCTCTCTGGCTCGCTCGCTCTCTCGAGCGTGCGCTCTCCCTCTCCTTCTCTCTCTCTCTCCCTCTCTCTCTCTCTCTTCTCTCTCTCTCTCTCTCTCTCTCTCTGTCTCTATCTCTCTCTGGCTCGCTCGCTCTCTCTCTCGCGCGCGCTCTCGTTTTCTTTCTCCTTTGTTCGCGCTTTCTCTCTCACCCGCCCTCTCGTTCTCTCGTTGTACAGCGAGGGCAGTGGCGTGACTTCGCACGAGAAAAAAATACATTGAATAAACCGTCACGACATCCATAATTAGCCTGCTTGCCACGCGACGTTCGCGATTGCTGATATCGACTTGTTCCACGAAGGCAAAAATAGGCTAATCCTGGTCTATCTGAAGCGCCCCCTGACTAGTCAGTAGCGAGGCAGAAGCCGCGGCGTTGGCTGCCGAGCCTCGACGGTTGGCTTCAATCGACGATCGATCGTAAATGAAGATCTATCCGTCTATCTCATCAAATCTAATTGAACGACGACACGCGATGCCGCGCGAACAGTGGGTTCATTTTTCAGCGAAATTAAATTTCAGCCAGATATCAGCCTCTTTAGTATGCATCAACGTGCGATAGGAAATTATTTAGATCGCGCGATATATGCGTACATGCGTCGATATCGCGCGCCATCGCGGGGCGATTAAATTTCGCGGTTCTCTATCTCGTTCTTCCCGTGCGCGCACTTGCTTAGTTCGTCGACCCGCCGCGTTTTTGCCTGTTGTAGCGAATGCGGAATAGCTGTCCGAGAGCACGGTACACTAATTCGCTGAAGCGATTTCAGATTCAATTGTCAAAGTAAAGAGCTTTCCATTGTGCGAGTGAAACACCTACGTATAACGCCTTGTGGTTATAGAATTTCTCTAAACAGAACACGACAGATATACTCGTATATATATATATATATATATATATATATATATATATATATAATATATATATATATATA
>NW_014580452.1:3734-4658 GCF_000485595.1 Priapulus caudatus | reverse complement strand
TCGGGTCGTCTCTCTCTCTCTCTCTCTCTCGTCTCTCTCTCTTCTCTCTCTCTCTCTCTCTCTCTCTCTTCTCTCTCTCTCTCTCTCTCTCTCTCTCTCTGTCTGTCTGTCTCTCTGTGTCTGTATGTGTCTCTGTCGTTCTCATGTGACTCCTCCTCTTTCTCCTCCTCCTCTCTCCCTTTCTTTCATTTGTTTCGCTCGCTCAGTTACTCGCTATCTCTAACACGCAGCGAAGGTAATAAATGGCACTTTAGCAGATGTCCTGTATCACATATAGCATAGACACAATCGCGTTTAATAACGCGAAATGAGCGACCGCGTTAAGATGAGATGTATAAACGCTAATGTTCGTGCAGCTTAAAGCAAAAAATACGGACATAGATGCGGCTTCGCTTGCACCGGGCAGCTGCGAATGGCGCTATCAGATGATACCGGTCGCATCGCATCGACTTTCATCGAACTAATGTAACTGTAATGAAAGAAAGTCTATTAAAGAGATTTATCGCGTTGTTTTGCAGAAACCCACAGCGCCGATAAGTAGGCCCACCGATGCTTGGCTATAGGACAGTTATTAAAGTTGGCCGTAATTTACGCGTCCCCGCTAACCTATGCAGGATCACCAGCACAAATTCTACCGCATAGCGGCGCTGAAGAAATAGCGAGCGAGCGAACGAACGGGTGTGTGAGAGGCTGGAAGATTGAGAGATTGAGAAAGAGAGAGACAACCAGACAGACAGACAGACAGAAAGAGAGAAAAAGAGAGAACGCGAGTGGGAGAGAAAGCGTGAGAGATGGAGTGTGAGTTAAATAGAGTGAGAGAGAGAGAGAGAGTGTAGTTAGAGTAAGTTAGATAGATAGATAGATAGATAGATAGATAGATAGATAGATAGATAGATAGATAGATAGATAGATAGATAGATAGAT
>NW_014580452.1:2079-2766 GCF_000485595.1 Priapulus caudatus | reverse complement strand
GGATGGATGGATGGATGGATGGATGGATGGATGAATGGATGGACGGATGAATGAATGGATGGATGGATGGACGTTATTTGGCCTAGTAATATCTTTCCTCGCTAAAGGACGATTCACCTTGTGACGTCTGGCCCCACCTACTAGACCTCTACGTGGCCTGATTCAGTTCATATAAACTCGTTAATCGGTGTCCTTAGTTATTTCCGCGAAAAACAACTCCGTTACCTTCCATGTCATGTATAATGAATCTAATCGTCTATTTAAGACCTGAACCACCGGTCATTAGAACTTGTTTGAAATATAATTGCTTTAAATAAAAAATCATGCGGTAATTGGATTATTCGTGAGAAGACGGCGCAGCGCCACGCACAGAAATCGACTGTACACTCACATGGGCAGAAACCTGGGCGCTGCGTGCTGAGTGTCTCCTTTCATCTCGCTGGTGACTATCCATAAATATTCGACAGGCATGTGCTCAAATCTACACGTTTTTAAGTGTTCGGCATGATACTTAACGACATGTGGAGCGATGTAGGTGACTGCACCCGACACCGTCATATCGAGCGAGTGATGAAGAATCTGAAGCATTAGACAAGATGTCTGTGTGATCCTAGAAAGAGAGAGAGAGAGAGAGAGAGAGAGAGAGAGAGAGAGAGAGAGAGAGAGAGAGAGAGAGAGAGCGAGAGG
>NW_014580452.1:0-1117 GCF_000485595.1 Priapulus caudatus | reverse complement strand
TACACACACACACACACACACACACACACACACACACACACACACACACACACACACACACACACACACACACACACACACACACACACACACACACACACACACACACACACACACACACACACACACACACACACACACACACACACACACAAACGGACACGCGAACACCTGCGGAATCGTGCCAGATGTCGAATTTTGCTCTGAAGAATCAATTAGACGAATATGACACGAATCAACGCTGAGTTCTCTCTGTGGAGCAGGTGAAGACTGGTATCATACCTTATTGTTCCTGCATGTAAGCACAGTGAACGTGTGACTGCGTCTGCGCATGCGCTCTATAAAGTCAGGCCGCGGGGACCATACATTATGGAAATATTGCGAGGGCTTCCTCTCCAATGTTGGCCGGATGCAATCTAAGATAAGTAGCGTTGCCATAGCGAGAGTCGGTATCGTCATCTAAGCAGACGATATATTATACGAGTCGTCTGCTGTATATGATTCCGTTTTTCGTGAATATCAAGCGGGTCGGAGAGGACACCACTACTAAAAGTATGTTTAAATACATGAAGCAAAGCATTCTTTGTCGCCAACTAAATGCATGAGCCACACTCTCAAATCTTGTCACCACGTCACGGAAGAATATATGTGCGTACGCGGCGATGTCGTAGTATATGAAGAAACATAGAAATCGGTAAATGTAGAGAGTTGTTTACGGGCGATCAAAAAACCCGTAAAACGACCTATTTCTCACATCTTTGCACAGACGGCATTAAGTTTCAGATTCGGTATAGCAAACGTTGGAGAGGAGAGGATGGCGCCAGATCCTAAAACATAAAACCTACACAGACTCTGCATGTGTTTATCGCTGCGGTCAGGGACGTAGACCAGGATCTACGACGCGTTAGCAGCGAGCGAGCGTGAGATAATGTGTTTGCGAAAACTCGAAACATCAACTTTATCCGCGCCGACATTAAATGCACGATACTTATGGTCAGGTCGCGAATCATGCATGCACTAACACTCGATGCTCGGGCGGGCGCGTTCAGGTATATTATGCCTGGGATATATATATATATATATATATATATATATATATAGTAGTATATACATATAC
>NW_014580451.1:14846-17138 GCF_000485595.1 Priapulus caudatus | reverse complement strand
CACTGAGTGGGGGGGGGGGGCGGGGCGGAAAGTCGAGCGGCTGGCGGCGGCGGCGGGAGTGCTCGACAAAATATGAATTACGAAAATCTATACGTCATTCGTCGGTGAGTTATTTGTTAATTATCATTTCGGGATCTGTTAATTAGTGATTAGGGATACGTGGCTGATGATTTGACAATTAACAACCGACGTACCGTTCTTGCATCCTTTGCTCTGCCCACGACCACACCAGCACGTACCCTAGCGATATCAATTAGTGCAACTCGCTCGCTCTGTCTTTCCTGCCTACTGCCGCTGGGACTTTCTCCCAGCATCCGGACGTGCAAACCTCACCTGCGACGTCGGCGGCGTCCTGGGAGACAATCAGCGCCACCACGTGGGCGGCACGACAAGTTCCGTCCCGCTGCCACATGCGCCATCCCATCAGGCTATATATATATACATATATATACCTGGGCGTGTGTGTTTTCTGTGACTATATATATATATATATATATGTTTGCGCGCGCGTGCGCGTTGTTGTATAAACCTTCAGAAAAGAGCGCAACTGCATTTGTCGAACGGCTGCAATAGTATTTATACTCCGTCACTCCGCCAGTCAGCCTCACTGTCAGTCTCACTCCGTCTCTCAGCCTCACTCCGTCTCTCAGCCTCATTCTGCGTTTCGTCCGACAGAACCCGTTGTAATTTCACCGAAGAAGAAGAAGTAGAAGTAGTAGCAGTAGAAGAAGTAGAAGTAGTAGCAGTAGAAGAAGAAGAAGAAGAAGAAGAAGAAGAAGAAGTAGAAGTCCAACAATGGAACTCGTCGTCAACTCGCTCCCCAGCTTCCTGATGCTGCTGACCGTCGGCATGGTAACGGATGCGCAGGTGTGGTCAAGCTTCTCTGACGGCTCCGAGTCAGGTGTGAGCGTCGCTAAACGACCCTTCATCATACAGGTAACAGCTTACCTTAATGACGCAGTTGTGAGTAGGTTTCGCACAGGTAAGAATTTACCTTGATGACGTAGTTGTGATTAGGTTTCGCACCGGTAAGAATTTACATTGATGACGTAGTTGTTATTCGGTTTTATACGGATAAGAGTTTACCGTCATGTTATAGTTGTGATTAGGGTTTATACTAGTAAGAATTTATATAAGAATATATAAATTAAATTTGAATATATAAATATAGTAAGACTATACTCTGTCTCTCTCTCTTTCTCTCTCTCTCTCTCTCTCTACATCTCATCATCGATCTCTCTCATCTCTCTCTCATCATCTCTCTACATCCCGCCCTCTCGTCTCTCCTCTCTCTCGTCTCTCCATCTCTACTCCTCTCTCGGTCTTTGTCTGTCCTGTCTGTATGTCTCGCTCTCTGTCGCTCTCTTCCCTCTCATCTCCTCTCCAGCTCTCTCTCTCTCTCTTCTCTCTCTCTCATCTCTCCCCCAATCGTCTCTCATCTCTTTCTTACACTCTCTCTGCTCCTCAACATCGTGTTCTCTTCTGTCGGCCTGTCTTTCTCCAGAACGAATGTTCACCGACCACGACTGCGCCGTCGGCTGCTGCGCGGCATCTCTCGCACCGACGCCTCGAGTGCCGACCAACCGTCAGATCACGGTGGCGAACGCTCTGTCATCCGCTAGTAATCGCCAGACCACTGCCGCGTTCCCATGAGGCGTGCGCAAACAACCTTTCTCCCCCTCTAATGACCCCGCTTGCCGTGCAGCCCACGGTACGGCTTCTGACTGCTCCCAGGCGACGTGGGGACTGCAGAGAGTCTCTGGTGGAACGCTCCATCGCCACATCGAGTCGCCGCCTAATCTCTCGCTTAAAAGCTCGCTGCCCACCTCTCCCCTTCCGGCCCTGTTCTTCCCTCCCCGTCCCGCCCGACGAGACCGCAGCATTCCCCCGCCGCGCCCAGTCGGCGCGTACACTCGAGCTGCCCTGAATTCGCTTGTGCTGCCCCGTAACGGGCGGGGTAGGGAGGCAGGGCGCGTAGACTGAAACGACATAGTTTTTTGCTTGGACGATTTTGATGACGCATTGATTTCTGATAATTTGAAAAGTGCACCATTTAAAAAAGATATAATACCAAGATAGTCGTGTTGCTAACTTCGCCCAACCGCATCATCGCGTGCTTTGCTTGCGGGTGCGGGAAAAGCGTGTGTTTCTATGTACGGCGGGCCCCGCCAGAGCACGCCAACAGGCATAGCCTAGCCAAGATCGCGCACGGGTGCGCATGCTGGGTTTAAGAAACAACGAAGAATAAGGAATGCTTAGATAGATATAATATTAGACGTGTAATACGAAATC
>NW_014580451.1:6073-14821 GCF_000485595.1 Priapulus caudatus | reverse complement strand
ACGACCGTTATGATGAGGAGAACCCGTTGTCCAGAAATACTATAAATAGTTATTACCACATGATCACAAAATCTCAAATGTTCAAACCTCTTGAAGCTGATGTATAGTACAATAGAAGTCCTCACCTTGTAGCCAACACGATACATCGTTACATAACTGCATTTAGGGTGCTTTCCAGCGGCCGTCAGCCTGCGGGGGGGGTCACCCGGCTAAACGCGGCAGCCGCCCCCTAGATTTTGTGAGCAAAATTTAAAAAAAAAAGCCTTTAGCTAATAATCGTAAATAAACCCTAACCTGATATTTTTGGTCTCACTTGTCTGTTTTTTTATTTTTCATCGCATTTAACTGTGTTATAATCGTGTATGCGTTCGTATCGTGTGATTTTCACACGAGTTTTCCTCAGCCTAGACGAGCACACCGTCCTTCACTTTTGTAGGTGGAGACCTTGCTATTACGAAGTGCGAGGAATAGGGTTGCACGGCTTACAAAGAAACACTAGGTCTGTGAAGCTAGATGGGCCAAGGGCAGCATTTCCTTTCGAGTTTGGCTTCCACCATAGCTTGTAAACTGAGGTCCAGTCTACAAGCTATCTCGCCTGCTGAAGCTAGGAGGAGAAAGAGGAGAGAATCCTGGCAGATGTCTCCTCACTCTCCCTGCTCTCTATCCGGAGGAATAGAGAGCTATGCAACGAATTAGAGAGCACCTAGTAGTATAAAATGATACGAGATTTAAGAGTTTTACGGAAGCTACGGAACAGATTATGCAGAAATTATCGGTTATCCTTCATTAATAGTTTGCTGTTGATGGATCATTGAAAGTGTTGCGAAAATTGCACGTTGAATTTATAACAAGTTAGAGAAGTAGGTAATATTGATTGATATGATGAGTTATAATTTAACGTAAGTTGTGAATTGAAGATAATGCCTTCCATTGATTGATCTGACTTATTTGACTGATCTAGTACTGTCCACGTTCAGTCTTTCCGTAATCTAAAATCTACGTAATCATTTTATCAATACCTGTCCTGACAATTCACTTTGGATTAAGATGGGAATACTGCATTAAGCTAACTGACAGATAGATTATTGATCAAGTAATCTCTGAGTCATCACTTGCCATTGATTCAATCGATCGATACTCGTGTAGGTTGCCAGCGAAGCCTGCCAAAGTACTGCCCAATCTCTATTTATAAAAGCGGCTAGACGAACACAACACAAAGACTACACTACGAAGAGCTCTGGATCACAGACGTTCATCAGCTAATAGGATGGCGCCACCGCCCTCGTCTGCCCCTAGGAGCTCCGAACGTTCGTCGCACACAATTCGTCACTGCGCACCACACTGGCCACGTGCATCGCATGTTTACGTCATCGGTTACAAGCATATATCATTAATAAATAATATTATCATGATCGTTTTTTAATAATATTATTTAGTATGTAGCAGTACAATACTCGCTAGCAAACGGGCGCTAGGCGTCGCTAGCGTCGCCGACACAAGCCGACAATACGATACTAGCATATAGACAACTATTTGTACACTCACCACCTCTCACCCGCCGACATAGACATACCACATAAACTCGCTACTGCCAACGAATTCTACACAAAGTCTCCCAGCAAAATACAAGCGTCCCCCACAACAAATCGCCTCTCCCAATTAAACGACCCCAACCCCTACCCACCAAATCGCATCAAAATGCAAAATCTGTACGAAAACAGTTCTGTTTCCGCGTCTTCCAAAAATAGTTTGTGAGAGACTGCGCAAACCTGGACAGCCCAATTTTATTTAACGACGAAAATGTCAACAGACAGTTTGTCGACAGACCGGTGTTTGGAAGGCTGTAGCATACTGGTCAAAGAATAAGAGAGAGAGAGAGAGGAGACGGAGAGAGAGAGAGAAGAGGGGGGGGGGATACGAGACGGGAAAATGTCGGAGCGGAGCATATGAGACGGACGCAGAATGGGGAGGGGCGGAGCGATAGCGCAGCAGGGAGCAATGTAGAGGGGAAGATAGGACGAGGAGAAATGGGAAGGAGGGAGGATAGGAGAGGAGAATGTACGAGCGGGAAGACTAGAAGAGGCAGAAATAGGCGAGGAGAGAGAAATAGCGTCTGGATCGCGACACGCATCCCCCATTAGTTGACAACACGAACAGAGGATTGGACGGTGCGCACGCGTCGGAAAAGTTCACAATCTTGACGACATGGGCCATCCCATGTCAGACACACAAGCGCACTCTAATCGCGTATATTACCACGGCGACGGCGACAAGGCAAAGAAGAAAATAGCCGGGTTGAATGACAGCCTGTGCAGAATAAAGCTTGCATCATATAAGCTGCTGTGGACTGTCCTTACGATAACCCCCCCCCCCCCAATGCTGCTCTCTCTTTCTCTCTCTCTCTCTCTCTCTCTCTATATATATTTTTTTTTCTCGCTCTTTCGGTCTCTCTCCCTCTCTTCACCTCTGCTTTCTCGCCTCACTGACCGCATCCTCAGGGTATCTGTAAATGACGCTCGATCTCTCCTACCCACCCTGACATCCATCGATCTCTCCACTCATGCCATGCATCGGGCCGCGTGTGCCATTACCCACCCTAGCATTAATTTATCCACACATCTCGCCAGTCACGAGGAGGAGGGAGCGGAGGAAGGAGGGAGGCCGAGGGAGGGAGGAGGAAGGCAGGGATGGAGGGAGGGAGGAAGGGGGCAGGGAGGGAAGGGCAGGGACGGAGGAGGGAAAGAGGGAGGGAAGGAGGCAGGAGGAAGGGAGCGGAAGGAGGCGAGGTGGAGGGAGGGAGGGAGAGGAAGCAGGAGGACTAAGGGAGGAGAGGGAGGGAGGGACGGGAGGGAGGAAGCAGGAATGGAAGAGGGGATGCGAGGGAGGGAGTGAGGGTAGGGAGGAGGAGGAACGAGGAGAGGGACGGAGCGAGGAAGGCGAGGAGGCGAAGGAGGAGGGAGGGCGAGAGAGGAGAGGGACGGACGGAGGAGGGAACGAGGGAGGCGAGCGGAGGGAGGAGGAAGAGGAGGACAAGGGAGGAAGGAGGGAGGAGCGGGGAGGAAGGGATAGAGGGAAGCGAGCAAGAGGCTAGGAGGAGGAGGACGAGGAGAGGGAGGGAGGAAAGCGAGGAGGACGAGGAGAGGGCAGGAGGACGAAGGCGAGGAGGCAACAAATAAGGTCGCGTATCGAACCGCTCGGAGAATCGCTCGCTATCATGCCCCAGCTACACGTCAAGACGCATGCGATGCGGGGGAGAGAGGATTGAAGAGGCATGTTGGTGCGCGTGCAGTGCGTGCGTGCCGTGTGTGCGTGACGCTGCGTGTGTGTCTCGTGTGTGATGTGGTGGTGGTGTGTGTGTGTGAGATGTGACGTGTGTGTGTGCTGTGTGTGTGTGCAGTGACCGTTGCGTTGCGGCATGCGGACAGGTCAATCGCCCAAATCACAGCGTCAAGCGATTAATCACGTCCTATCACTGCCTCACAGATCCGTGAGCCCAGAGACGAAGAGCCGAGAGAGAGAGAGGAGAGAGAGCAAGGAGAGAGAGCCAGAGAGAGGGCGGGCGGGCGGCAAGGCGAGGCAGAGATACGAAGAGCTACAGCCATAGAAAGAGCGCTAGAGCAAAGCGGAGAGAGCAGAAGAGAGAGAGAGAGAGAGAGAAAGGAGCCAGACATATTATACATGCTACGCACGCGCGCCACGCTACACACAAACACACGCAGCGCACGCACGCACAACACACTCACTTCGTTCACTGATTCACGCTTCAAATGCCATTAAAACTGCCTGCGCACGATTTCAAAAACCACATAGCTTGTTGCCAAAGTTTCGGCAGGTTCTCTTTTCTCTCTCTCTCTCTCTCTCTTCTCTCTCTCTACACTCTCTCTCTCCTCTCTGCTCTCTCTTCTCTTCTCCCTACTCCTCTCTCTCTCCTCTCTCTCTCTCCTCTCTCTCTCTCGCGCGCGCTCTATCATCTCTATCCCTCTCTCTCCTCTCCGCTCGCGCTCTCTCTCTACTCTCTCTCTCTCTCTCTCCGCTTTCTCTCCTGCCTCTCTCTCTTTCTCCCTTCTCTCTCTCTCTCTCTCTCCCTCCCTTTCTCCCCCCCGCTTCTCTCTGCTCTCTCTCTCTCTCGTCTCTCCTCGCCGCGCCTATCTCTCTCTCCCTCTCTCTCTCTCCTCTCTCTCTCTCTCTCTCTCTCTCTCTCTCTATCTCTTTCTCTCTCTCTCTCTCTCTCTTCTCTCTCTCTCTCTCTCTCTCTCTCTCTCTCGCGCGCGCTCTATCCTGTCTCTCTGCTCTCTCTTTCTCTCTCGCTCTCATCGCTCTCTCCTCTCTCTCCTGCCGCTGCTCTCTAATCATCTCGCCCTCTCACGTGTGGCGACGTAAGAAACAGCGACAGGATGCGCATGCATCGAAATCTAACGCATTAATGAAAATCGAATTGAGCCAAGAGCACAAGCGGTATGAGGAAGAAGAACGAGAGGAGAGGCGAAGGAGAGAAGAAGAAGGGAGAGGGAGAGCAAGGAGGGAAAACAGTGAAAGCGGGAAAGCGCAGACAGGGCATAGAGAGAGATGAGGAGAAAGAGGAGAGCCACCGCCAGATAGGGAGCAAAGAGAAAAAAAGCCGCGAGAGAGAGAGGCAGCCGACGAGAACTTAAGAAAGACCACTTGGCTGAGAAAACAATGTCGTACTGCGGCAAGTGTCAATGAAACGCCATGAAACAGCAACCGTAACGTGTAACCGCAATTGACTCAGAATACTGCTGCTATACCACCACGCTGAAAAACAGCGCAGCCCAAAACAAACAGCGCTAATCCCACCGCCTAGAAATGCATCCGTTCAATAATATCATAAACCACAGCGCAAAACAGCATCCGCCTGCAAGAATATCAGCTAATGCCATCCGCTTGCAATATTGATCCTATACCCACGCTAGCACATGATCCGCTTGCCAATAATATCCGCAACCCACCGCTAAGAATGCATCCCTGTGCAAGATATCAGTAACCCAAACGCCGAGGCTTACGCACAAGGTGTTGCGCGGGTATGTAAGTAATGTATGTGTATTTATTTATTTATTTGTTGTAATTTACTTTATTTATTGGTGTATTTTATTGAGGTAAGCTTCAGACGGCAGCTGCCGGTACGATTGCTTCCGCTGACGTCACGCCGTCACGCCTGTCACGCGTCACGTGTCATCCAGGTCACGGTTACACAGAAAGGATACTCTGACGACGTAAGCCCAGCCTGCGGTGACGTCACCCCTCGATGTGACGTCAGTGGACGCAAGACACCAGCTTGCATATCTCCGGCACACGGGGCGGCAGACACGGCGAGCAGACATTGTGTATATGTACGAAGCGACATATAGAAATCACTCGCCGTTGCAGTGCGTTCCAGTCAGCGTGGTGTGCATCTGTGTTGTTGTGTGCTGCTGTGTGTGTGTGTGTGTGCTGTGTCGTGCCGTGCTGTGATGTGCGGTGGGTGTGCCGCTCCGCTGCGCGTGTGTGTGTGTGTGTGTGTGTGTGCGTGCTGTGCTGTGCGCCTCGTCCGGTGTGTGCGTGATGTGCTGTGTGCGTTCGTGTGCGCGTGTGTGCTGCGTTGTGTGCGTGGTGTCGGTGTGCTGCGTGCGTGATGTGTGTGGTGCGCGCGCTGCTGTGGCGTGTGTGCGCCGCGTGCGCGTCCCTCGTGTGTGGATCGCTCGCCGCCGTGGGCAGTGGTGTGGTGCTTGTGCTGCGCGTGCGTGTGTGTACTGCGCGTATAATTTACACGTAGGGTGAATTCGACCTTATCAAAATATCGTGAGAGTTCAGAAGCTAAATCGGGCATGGAAGCCAGGCATCGGGTGACGACAAGCGATGACGATTGACGACAACGATGACGATGACGCATAACGATGATATAATATATATATATGATACATATATATATATATATATATATTCTCGGACTCCGTGTATACGCCGGGTGTGTGTTAACGTGTCACCGAGTTATCCTTCCTGTGTAGCCCTGGCTTAGATCACACGCGCGCGAGTACGTTGCCACGTCCTTACTCGCATCCTTGCATCTCAACATCTTCTTAAAAGCGCGCTTAAAGTTTGTGTTGCAGAGCGGATAGAGGAAAGGGTTGAGTGTGCTGTTGAAGTAACCTAACCAGATCGACGCCATGTAGAGGTCGCTGCTGATGCAGTCGTCGCAGAAGGCTACGATCATGAAGAAGACGAAGTATAGCATCCAGCAAAGCACGAAGGCACCCATGATGACACCGAGCTGCTTGGCAGCTTTCTTCTCTCTTCTCAGAGTGCTGTTCGGAGACTTCTTCACCTTCTTCTTCAGGCCAAAAGGAATGCGTGGAATTCGCGACGATTTGATGAACTTCGACGATAGTTTGTTGCCGACGGTGCTGCCGCCGCTGCCGCCTGCCTTCGAGTTGCTCTTCGCGCTGCTGCTTTTGTTAGAGATAGTTCGGCGGATATCCGTCGCGTGGTTGTCGGGAGGCGTGACGGCGCGCGTCGGCTTCTGGTCGGAGCGTTGTCGCGTCAGCTGCCGAGATTTGCTGTAGAGAGGATTCTCTACGGCATTGTTCAACATAGATGAACAGTTGTTCGTGTGCTGCTTGCCGCCGCCCGTGGCGGAGCCACCGTCGCCGTGCACCGTCAGCGACGTCTCGGCGACGCGCTGCTGCAGCTGCTGGCGACGCGCATGCGCAGCAGCGTTCTGCTTCGCCATGAGGGGGCTTCGCACATGCGCGGCGTGTTCCTCGTCACTGCTGTCGTACACGTACTCGACGCTCACCCTGACGCTGTCGAAGCGCTGCAGCGTCAGCTTCGGTGACGCTGTCATATCCAACAGCGTCACGTTCGAGTACTGCCCGACGCTGAGCTTCGGCGACGAATCGTCGGCGGCGTCGGCGACGTCGGCGGAGTCGTCGTCGTCGGCGGCGGCGGCGGGCGACGGCGACGGCGACGGTTCGTCGTCACCGCTCAAGCGTTTCTCGTAATCGCCGAACGAGTCCGACGCTCCGTCCGTCTTCCCGTTTCCGCCTCCCGTGTTGCGGATGCCGATGTCGAACTTCGACCGCTGCCGGATCTCGTGGAAGATCTTCCCGTAGAGCGAGATCATCATCGTCAGCGGCAGGTAGAAGTTAAAGATGGACGTCGTCACCTTGAAGACGCGGTCGTGCGTGAACTCCGTATCGCAGACGTTCGGAGGTATCCGGCGCACACCTCCGTTCGTCAGATGCTGCCAACTGAGTATCGGAACAATCCAGAGAGCGCTTGACAACCAGACGATAGAGATCATGATGAGCGCGCGTTTTTTCGTCCGCTTTTTTAAATATTTCAACGGAGACGTAATACTCCAGTAGCGATCCAAACTGAGGATGAAGAGGTTGAGGATGGAGGCGGTGCTGGCGGTGTAGTCGAGCGAGAGCCAGATCTTGCAGATGACTAGTTCGAAGATCCACTCTCCGGTGAGGATGTAAGCTGTGCTGATGGGCATGACGAACAGACCTACGGTGAGGTCAGCGATGGCCAGAGACATGATAAACATGTTGCTCACCTGTAAACACGTGATAGAAAGAAGAGAGAGATGCAGCAGCGTTAGTATGTTACAGGAATATAACATATATATATATATATATTATGTGTTATAGTACAGACATTTTATTTATTTATTTATTTATTTATTTATTTATTCATTCAAGTATTTCTTTACTTTAGTTACTTTAGTTAATCGTTTCATGAGAACACGTGCAGGTTTCGGCAGACGATGCGGGGAACGATCCTCGTTGCCATAGCAACCGTCTGTTGCTCCTGGTGCCGCAGACGCGTCCGTCTCCGTCCATGCCGCGTTCCCGTGACATCTATTACTGCCGCCAGACGGCGCTCGTACGTCGTCGGCCATGTAGATTTCTTCGACACAGTCCGACGAGGCGTCATCGGCACTTCCTGACGCGGCCGACGTGCTGACGGCTCGCGGCTGCGTCGTGACGCAGCCGCTCACGCTGGAACCGCCGCTGACGCAGTGACCGCTGCTCCAAGCGGAGGCTGCGTCATCCTTTGCGTCGTCTTGCGTCACCGGCACCTGCAGAATAAAACGCCGACCGTTTAATTGCGTCAAGCCATCTTCTGTGATCATTAATTTAGCGTCTGTGTTGCGTCAGTCACCTTCCGTGATCACTCGCGCGCGTTTAAACCAATCACCGCGGGCAGGGACCTGACGTCATCGGGGTCAGCAGAGGTCACGCGAGGTCACCTTTGTGATGCGCCGCGCCCTCTCTGGATGAGCGCGCAGGAAGTCTGGATGCGAGAACTCTATGCGGTTGTCGGTCCACTTCATCTCACTCACGCGACGAAAGCCGTGAGTGCGCAGGCTAGCGTAGAAACCCTGCAGAGCGGAGATACACGACAAGTAACAATATATTGGGAAATAATCAGAGAAATAAAATAACAATGAAGCGCAAATTGCTGCCAACTTGGAAACGCCCAGCATGAACCATCTAACCCCAGCTGGAGCCCCTTGTTGGAGAGCCCCCTCAGCATGAACCATCTAACCCCATCTTGTTGGAGAGCCCCCTCAGCATGAACCATCTAACCCCAGCCGGAGCCCCTTGTTGGAGAGCCCCCTCAGCATGAACCATCTAACCCCAGCTGGAGCCCCTTGTTGGAGAGCCCCCTCAGCATGAACCATCTAACCACAGCTGGAGCCCCTTGTTGGAGAGCCCCCTCAGCATGAACCATCTGACGCCAGCC
>NW_014580451.1:0-4490 GCF_000485595.1 Priapulus caudatus | reverse complement strand
AGTGCGTGCGTGCGTGTGCATGTGTGCGTGCGCGTGAGTGCGTGCGTGCGTGTGCATGTGTGCGTGCGTGCGTGCGTGCGTGTGCATGTGTGCGTGCGTGCGTGTGCATGTGTGCGTGCGTGCGTGTGTGTGCGCGCGTGCGTGTGTGCGTATAATCTTCTAATGGTTATTTATCTACTGGTAGGTCTGTGTGTGTATGTGTGTGTCCTACCAGGACCTCACGCTATCCCGGTGTTGCTATGGTAGGTCCTACCAGGACCTCACGCTATCCCGGTGTTGCTATGGTAGGTCCTACCAGGACCTCACGCTATCCCGGTGTTGCTATGGTAGGTCCTACCAGGACCTCACGCTATCCCGGTGTTGCTATGGTCTGCAACTAATACTCCCTAGCCCGTGTGTCCAGAAACATATGCGTCTATCTATCAAACTCATAGTACAATTTATAGTAAACTAATATCAGAACTAATACTAATACATTTAAACCAGTGGTGGGCAAACTTTTCAAAGCGAGGGCCGCATCAGTGGGCCATGAAAAGTCAAAGAGCCGCACCGTTTAAAATCGGGCGGTGCGCTCTAAGATAATACGTGCTTTTCACCTCAAGGGCGCCATCTCTGGACCATAATTAGCTGAAATGGCGTTGCAGAGCGAACCAAAGATAATAGAACACTAATCTGTATGACACTGAAAAAGTCAGCCTCGGTTCAAGCACAAACATGTTGACTTTCACAAAAATTTATTGATTTAAAATTTTTTTTATTTGCTGCAGGCTTCCGCGGGCCGCACAGAACCCCGTAGAGGGCCGCATGCGGGCCGCAGGCCGCAGTTTGCCCACCCCTGATTTAAACTAATACATGTCTGTTGAACATATATCATGAACGCATGAACACAAGCAGCGTAAAGCAGGGTAATGTATAGAATTAACATTTATTGGACAACACGAAATACATATACATTTCAAATACACGTAGATACATATATGTATATATATATATATATATATATAATATAATATATACGTATATAGTATATATATGATATATTATATAAACACGATCATAGTATTAAATAGATTATGTCTGAGTGAGCCGTTGAACCGCGCACGACATACAGCGCCACCTCCCGGACAACGCAAGGTGACCGACATATAAACACATGCAATGCTGAGCCCACGTGGCCTGCTCACGTGACCCGATCACGTTTATTGCTCCGAACAGGGGAAAAACACGACATCGCGCTGATTGCACGCACAGCGTAGCTACATCCGGGGAGTCGTCGAGCGACGACAGCGACGACGATGACGTTGGCGATGGCAGTAACTCAGCGGGAGGGAAGTGAACGCGAAGATGTCATTAACCTAGATTCGAATGTTCGGATCTCGATGTGACGTCATGAGAGATAAACGCACCCATTTCGTATTTATCGGAAACGGAAGCGTATCGATACGCCATCGAACTGCATAAATAAATTCGAAAATCTATCACACGACGTTATGGATGAGAGACCCGTTGTCAGAAATACTATAAATAGTTATTACACATGATCACAAAATCTCAAATGTCAAACCTCTTGAAGTGATGTATAGTACAATAGAAGTCGTCACCTTGTAGAAACACGATACATCGTTACATAACTGCATTTAGGGTGTTTCCAGGGCCGTAGCCTGCGGGGGGCAAGGGGGCAGCTGCCCCCCTAGATTTTGGAGCAAAATTTAAAAAAAAAGCTTAGCTAATAATCGTAAATAACCCTAACGTGATATTTTTGGTCACTTGTCTGTTTTTTTATTTTTCATCGCATTTAACTGTTTTTAATCGTGTATTCGTTCTATCGTGTGATTTTCACACGAGTTTTCCTCAGCCTAGACGAGCACACCGTCCCTTCACTTAGTAGGTGGAGACCTTGCTATTTACGAAGTGCAGAGAATAGGGTGCCAGTCTACAAGAACATTAGGTCTGTGAAGCTAGATGGGCGCAGAGGGGCAGATTTCCTTTCGATGTTTGACTTCTCACATAGCTTGTAAATACTGGGTGCCAGTCTACAAGCTATCTCGCCTGTGAAGCTAGGAGAAGAGGAGAGAATCCTGCAGATGTCTCCTTCACTCTCCCTGCTCTCTATCCGGAGGAATAGAGAAGTATTCGAACGAATAGAGGAGCCCTAGTAGTATAAAATGATACGAGATTTAAGAGATTTACGGAAGCTACGGAACAGATATGCAGAAATTATCGGTTATCCTTCATTAATAGTTTGGTTGATTGATCCATTGATTGATTGACTATTTGACTGATCGATCATTTTATTAAGAATTGCTTGATTCATTAAATGACTGATTAATTAACTGACAGATAGATTTATTGATCAAGTAATTTCTTGAGTCATCACTTGATTGATTCATCGATCGACACTCGTGTAGGCTTGCCAGCAAGGGCCAAAGTACTGCAATCTCTATTTATAAAAGGGTAGACGAACACAAACACAAACTAACTACGAAGAGCTCTGATCACAGACGTTCATCAGTAATAGATGGCGCCACCGCTCGTCTGCTAGGAGCTCCCGAACGTTCGTCGCACACATTCGTCACTGCCGACCACACTGGCCACGTGATCGCAATGTTTACGTCATCGTGTACAAGCATTATCATTAATAAATAATATTATCATGATCGTTATAATTATTATTAGTATGTAGCAGTAAATACTCGTAGCAAAACCGGCCGCTAGGGTCGCTAGCGTCGCCGACACAAGGACAGTACGATACTATGCATATAGACAACTATTTGTACACTCATCCCCTCTCACCCGCTCGCATAGACATCACCACATAACTCGCTACTGCCCAACGAACTCTACACAAGTCTCCCAGAAATACAACGTCCCCCACAAAATCGTCTCCCAATTAAAACGACCCCCAACCCCTACCCACCAAATCGCATCGAAATGCAAATATTGTACGAAAAACAGTTCTGTTTTCGCGTTTCAAAAATAGTTTGTGAGAGACTGCGCAAACACTGGACAGCCAATTTTATTTAACGACGAAAAAATGTCAACAGACAGTTTTGTCGACAGAGGTGTTTGGAAGGCTGTAGTAACTGCTGTTCACATTACGTATAGGAGAGAGAGAGCAGAGACAGATGAGAGGAGAGAGAGAGAGAGCAGAGGTGGCGGGGGGGGATGCGATACGAGGACAGGCGAAAATTGGGGAGGGGAGGATATTGAGAGAGCAGAATGGGGGGAGGGGAGGATTAAGCGAGGGGGAGAATGCTAGAGGGGGAACTAGGCAGAGGAGAACTCGGAATGAGGGGGAAGATAGCAGAGGGAGAATGGGAAGGGGGAGAATAGGGCGGGGAGAGAGAAATAGCGTCTGGATCGCACACGCATCCCCCATAGTTGACAACACGAACAGAGATTGGACGGTGCTGCCACCGCGTGGAAAAAGTATTCACAATCTTGACGAATGCATCCCATGTCAGACACACAAGCGCACTCTATATCGGTATATACCGCTACGGGACAAGGCAAAGAAGAAATAGCGGGTTAGAATGACAGCCTGTGAGAATAAAGCTTGCATCATATAAGTAGCTGCTGACTGTCCTACGATAACCCCCCCCCCCAACCCTGCTGCTCTCTCTTTCTCTCTCTCTCTCTCTCTATATATATTTTTTTTTCTCTCTCTTTCGGTCTCTCTCCCTCTCTTCACCTCTCTTTCTCGCTCACTGACCGCATCCTCAGTGTATCTGTAAATGGACGCTCGATCTCTCCTACCTACCCTGACATTCATCGATCTCTCCACTCATGCATGCATGCGGGCCGCGTGTTCCATTACCCACCCTGTCATTAATTATCCACACATCTCCGCAGNTCCTCCTCTCCCTCCTCCTCCTCCCTCCTCTCTCTCCTCCCTCCTCTCCCCCTCTCCTCCTGTCCCCTCTCCTCTCTCTCTCTCCCCCTCTCCTCTCTCTCCCCTCTCCTCCTCTCTCGCCTTCCCCTCCTCTCCCACGTGCATGGCCGTGCGAATGGCGTGAAATGACATCACTGCAGGAATCACATCACCACCTCGCAATAGAATTCCACGATTGCTGCGAAACGAACGCTCTTTGTGCGCCATCGACGGAATCTATCTGTGATTGCCAATAGCAAAGACCGTAACTCCGTGAAAAAGTTCACGACGGCAATTTCCATGTCCACGTGCCGGTGGCTCGGGGCACATAGATGCACAGGGTAGCAAGCCGGGTTCGAGTCCCGGTTGATCGGTGCATGCGAGTCCCGGGTTCAAGTCACGATGGTATATGCGTTATGTATATGCTCACGGTTGTACATGAGCGAGAGAGAGCGGGTGAGGGGCAGCGAGAGGGGAAGAAGAGATGAGGGAAGAGAGGAAGAGAGGGAGAGAGAGCCCGAGAGATAGAGAAGCGAAGAGAGGTGAAGATGAGATTTGGGAGAGAGAAGGAAAGGGGCAGAAAGAGAGAGAGAGAGAGAGAGAGAGAGAGAGAAGAGAA
>NW_014580450.1:0-17167 GCF_000485595.1 Priapulus caudatus | reverse complement strand
AACGGAAAAGCTGCCATGAAGGTCGAATGCTGGAACGTGAAATGCCCACTCCCAAAATTGCGCCACATTGTTGGCAATTCCTCGGCTTCTTCACTCTCGATACTACGTGTCAATAGTCCGGGCGGCTAAGGCCGAAATTCAGTGGCAGGATTATGTACTTCGACTTTTGGAGAGAAATTATGAAAATTGCTTGGCACCATCGTAGGGGACCCAGTGGGGTTTCATTTTTTCGATTGGGGACCGCTAACTCTTTGAAACCGGCCCCCCTTCGGTGGCCGCCAATTCTTGTACATTTTCGGATATGGCCGGCAGGCTGGACTACTTTTGGGCTATTTTATCTTCAAAGCTAAGGCAGATAGAAATGTACTTTAGTGGCTAACCCCCCATTATTTAGGCATCAAGGAATTGAGTTGAATACCATTATTATTGAATCAGGATGTCCGCATTTGGATTCAAGATTGGGTCCTGTATTATAGAGACATAATTGGAACGTTAATTTGGAACTAGAAGACGAAGAGATAGATAATGTCAAGTTTCAAGGGTGCTAACCCCGTGTTTTCAGGGTCAAGGATTTTCAGTGAAACTGTATTATCATGAACTCAGTGCGATTGTCCGCGCCATACTTAGATTCCAAGATGGGCCGCTTATGATACATAATTGGGACTTTACTTTTGGAAACTAAGGCAGTAGGAAAGGCAATTCCAGTGGGCCTACCCGACAATGTTCAGGGGTCGGGACATCCAAACGAAATTAATATAAACATTAGGATTTTTCTGAGCCATATTGGATTCCACGATGGCTGCATATTACCTTACAAATGCAAACGATCCCGTGCGTTTCCTCAACTCCATCAACTTCCACCTCTTAAGGAATGTGTGATAACTAAAATAGTGGTGCAGGACGTTTTGACCCAGTTACAGACATTGCCGGCTCAGGGCACTTGCGCACCGCTGTGCAGGTTCCCTGTCGTGCTGTCCCATGGGTCACTTAAGAGCCCGCCGTGCACATTTAAGGGAGCTGCTGCAGCTTTGGTTATTCAGTTACGCGGAGCATTACCTTTAATTCTAAAACGATGGAAAACAGTAAAGATAGGTCAGGACAAACCAGATTTGAATTTTCACAGGTGGTGTGCTGAGGGTCAGAAAGTACCGAGTTTCATTATTGGCAGACAGTGTGTAGACTTTGACGCTAACTAATCTTCCATTTTAGGTCCTGCGCGGAAGTGTCAGGATTTTGACCTGTACATTGGCATCGCCAAACCCGATTGATATCCCTGGTTCTTTGCATTGGACAAACCCAAATATTGGCCCGCTGGGTTAACCGGTTCACAATGTGGCGATGAGGTATTGTTCAACCTTAGAAGGGAAGATGCCAAATGTCTTCGTTTGGTTCAAATGTGAGGATTCACTGTGCCAACAAGGACAAGCCCGACCATTCTCTGCCATTCGCTGGACCCTGCACCCACGAACAGGTGTAAGTTGCACAGTTAAGGTGTGACGGTGGGGGCACAGTTGGGACTATAACGGGAAAACCCCGTTGGCGAGCACTTAGGAGATGGAGTAGTAGGCTGAGACTTGAAGGGATAGCATTAGACTTAGTGAAGGTTTGGGAGGATGGCTTTTCGCCGACAAGTGGGGACAGCCAATACCTTCGGTGTCGCCCACCCTGAACAGATGATATAACGTTCCTAGGGCGACAACTTGTCCAAGATGTTACAGTCCACTGCGGGTGGCCACAATTAAGGATGGGCCAACCATTTCATGGGATCACGGCTGGATTTGGCTAAATCTCAATTCGCCAAAGCCATTCATGCCAGAAAAAAGTGTGCTATTTTAAAGCCATTGATGGGATGGGTCCCATCCTGGGGAATAGGTGCTGGAATATGGACGCGATTGTCCGTGGATGAGCGGTTAAAAGTTCCAATTCGAAATTCCAATTTTCGAACCCATGTTCCTCGCACAATTATCTTGGCTATGGATTTCAGGGCAAGCCGTCGCCCGCCCGGTCGACAAACGCACCCAGACAGCAGGGGGTTGGTGAGCTGAGGGAAATGACATGGCTCTGGTGGTTTCAAGGTGTAATTCAGTCAAGCGAGAGATGTGTGTGTGGTATTGTTATCGCGTTGTCGGATGATTCGAATTATTTCATGGGCATTGAAAACCAGTCCACGTCCCCACCGTCACTTCGCAATGGTCAGAGCGTCAGCGGACAAGCGGGTGGGGACCAAAGCGGAAGCGTGTGAACACTGTATCGAAAGGGTAAAGTGACAATTATTATGGTCCTTTGCTAGTCATGCTAAAGTCCTTGACGGTTCTGCATGGTTCACTTTCTCGGTTGGCTGGGATTACCCTGTTGGGCACCTTATCCAGGATTTCGCCTCAGGGGGGCCCTTTTGGCCTTAAGTTGGAAGGAACTGGAAATGCAGTCGAATTTGGGATATGTTGTGGAGTTTATCGTCCAGACGTTTGAAACCAAGGGAGGGTAAACAGGTTTGTGTATTCAGGCGTCGTGGTAATCTTCCGCACGAGAGAATTACTATGGACAACCTGGCAGGCTCTCCTTTCGAACCATTGCAACAAACAGGGAATTGTCCATTCTCCTTGCCCAGGAAATGTTCGCGTGGGATCTGTTTGGAAATTTGAGTAGTGCGATGTAGCATTCCTAAAGCCGGCTCGGTGGCCCGAAAATTTAAGTGATGTGGCTTCAATTACCAAAGTTGCTGTAACTTATCAATGCTCACATGAAGGAAACAGACTCGAGGGATTTTTTCCATGTTAATGACAATGGTTGTGTCAGGACACACTCGATAAAGGTGTGTATGGATGTCCTGCGAACTTGTTTAGCCCACTATCGATTGGTGGTCATAGCGTGTTAAAACTAATTTTTGGAATTGGTTCTGGATGAATTATGGGTGCCTTCGGGAACTGGTAGACTACGGAACATATGCCTGGTACACACAGAATGTGCGTTGCTCTCTTTTTTTGGGCCGAGAGAAGTCACAAGCCTCCCTTGGATGTTTTTCATGCATTACAGGCTGTGTACCTGTCTGGCAGGATACCCTAATTTGCTTACCAGGGGACGGCATTCCAAGCACTGTGTTCGTTGAACCCTGCCTGACCCGCGGTTGGGGCGTAGCCCGAGACTCATGGACATGCTGGGGATTCCGGATGTCTTGTTTTATGGACGCCGTGGAGGTTCAGGGCGTAGATACCCGCAAGACCGCAACCCCCGTTCTCCTCCATAAGTGTGTTTGAAATGTTGGGGAGATAGGAAAATATCCTTCTATCCGTTGCGCCCAGCTCCTTTACTTTGGTTAACACACAAGGGAGTCTGTCCAAGGAGGCACTATGTGGCCAATCCAATGTTCCCAAACCCAGTATGGTTTCCCCGCCCAATTTGGCCCCCAGCTGATGGCGGTTGGGTAAAGCGTGATGGACTTATGGGCAGTGTTGATCTGGATCCTTACTTCTGGAGCAGCCAAGGCCCTTTGTCCCCGAGTAGTTCAAAGCTGCCCCACGTGGGCAAACGAAGACCTGCGCCCAGGAACCTGAAAGTTACGGGCCCCGAGCTGCTTTCCAAGTGTGCGAAGGCTCGTTAGCTATGCACCTGGTGACGGACAATTGTTATGTAAGAAACGAATGTGAGAGTTACCAAGTCGCATTACACCCCCCGTTAAACAGATGAGGGCCCGTGATTCTTGTTTGTTGGTTTGTTCTGCCCGATGTTGGATGCGTTTTGGTGGAGTATTGTTCCTCTCGATTCCCAAAGACCGTATGGGGACTGCTATAAAAGAAGATTTAGCTGTTATGATTCCTCAAGTTCGCGCTTTGGATGTTTTGTGCCTCTCTTAAGTATGTGTCGCTATTGGAGAATTACATGGACGGGAGTAAGTTACATATTTTGAGGTTTATTGATCTGTTATATAGTAACACTAAACCTGGTTGCTTTTTGTAGGTATGGCCAGCCCCCAATTTTTGGACCCAATAGGGCCAGGGATCCAATGATTTAATGTTTAACGATTTCGTTGAGGACTTTCGCGGACTCGCTGAATTTGCGTAGCACTAATTGCCTTCCTATGCTTTGCCTTAGTTTTCCCTGTGACGATGCATGTGGTTTTGTTGATGATATGTCGTGCATTACTGTTAGTTTTTGTGCGCATGAGTATCTCTCGTGTGGTGTGTGCTGCCATGTTCCGTGTGCGGTGCATCTGATGTGTATGGCGGAACATCTGCGTTTCGATTAATTATTGAGTTCCACTGAATTTCCCTTTGGGGGACCCTGGAAACGGGGCGGGTAGGCTACTGAACACTACCATTTTCTATCCTGGTGTGGTGTGTGTGTTCTGTGTGTGTGTGCGTTGCAGTGCGGGTGTGTGCGTGTTTCTTTAGGTCAGCAGTTATATGACGGTGTCAATTATGGGTATCATTAGTATAGCTGCAGTTGCTGCATTCGTTGGGAAATCTTATATGGCGGACAGCTTGACGTTTTCTATATAGTTTCATGAATTCTATGGGACCTTTGGGAGTAGATAGACCATGGCTTGCCGTGTGGCGGGTTAGATTGCGGCTATTTGTGCTAACGACTAACTGTTTCTTACTCTTCTTTGGAGTTTCCAAGATTACTGTCAATACGCTCCGTGTGTGTGGTGTGTTGCGATGCCCTTAATTAGCGGGGCCATCTGCGAAATCCAATATGGGCGGACACCTAAGTTTGTGTCTGAGTAATTAATTGGGTTTCCTGGAATTCTCCTCCTGTGTGTGTGTAGCTGGCTCGTCGATGAACATGTGCTAGTGTAAATTGGGGGGTTAGCCCATAATAATTACATTATCTATCTGCGTCGCTGCTAAGGTGTGTGTGTCTGCCGCTTTTGTGTGTTTAGTGATAGGATGTGTTATGAGGCCACAACGTAATGTCCAGCCTGGCGGGGGCCATATCGGAGAACATTTCAAGATGGCTCGGCACCAGGGGGGCGTTTCTAGTGGAGTTTTGTTGTGTGGGTGTGGTGTGTGTGGGTCGATTTTTAGATGATGTGACGATTGGATGACATGGCCCAGGGGGTGAGTCGGACGGAGAGACGGACGGACGGACGGACGGACGAATGGACGACAGATGAAACGGACGGAATGGAACGGAACGGGAGTGAGATACCTCGGTGCGGCACTTGTAGATTATAGATGGATCTGGAGATTGGATGGCCAAGATCAGGGTTTATAGGTTCGTGTTCGCTGCCTCACACGGAAAAGTTTGACGAGACTTTTTGTTATCATGCGTGTTTGAACAGGATTGAGCGGGCTGGTGATAGACTTTACTGAGAAGGGAGACTTACGTTTTGCCAGACAACATGGGGGTATGAGACGATGAGAATGGATGTAGTTAGCCATGGAGGTTATGGCGATGGTATATGGAGACATGGAGTAGGTAAGTTTTAGTCGGGGCAGACATAGGTGCGATGGATGGACATGGATGGAGGGATGAGATGGAATTGATGATGGATGGATAGTCTGGATGGATAGATGGCATGGATGGGTAAGTGTGTGAGTGGAGGCCTGGGACTGGATGATGGATAGGATGGATGGGATAGGTGATGGGATGGAGGCTGGAATGGCCGTGGACTGGGAGCGGACGTGGTTAATAAATGCGGGAGGGATGGTAGTGACGGATGGGGGAAGGACGGACGGATGGTTGGATGGATGGATGGAGTGAGCGGCACGGACGGAGAGAAGTATGGTAATGGCCGTAGTGCGGTGGACCTGGATACCGATGGATGGATGGATACTGGATGGATGGTTGGATGGCCGCGACGGGAACTGGGACGAGAAACGGATTGGGATCGCCCCGGTGGAGTCAGTGGATAGCGGTAAAGAACGGACGACGGCGGAAACGGATGATGGCGGGTGGATAAATGTATTAAGAGATGTCTAACGACTACACATCGTATTAAGTGTGATCTACACCGGACTCGGCTGATTGTTCTGTGGTTTGCATCTGCATGCTTTGTGTGATGACAGCTGTTTGCCATGTGCGTTATAGTGGTGAGTAGCTAGCGTGTGTGTGTTGGCCCTGAAACATTTATGTTACAGACACACGGCTCACCCACACGGCACTGTGTGTGTGCGCTGTCAGTGGTTGCGTGGGTGCTACGTCATACGACAGCAAACTCTTCGCACAACACAGATCACACACAGCCTACGGCACCACCACCACGACACACACACACACACAATTACAACACACATCACACACAACGCACGCGCACACCACACACACGCACACACACACCACACACACACGACCCACACCAACACGAACGCACACATACACCACACATGCCACGCACACACAACACACACACACACACACAACACACACACACACCAACACACACAAACAACACACACACACACGCACACCGCACACCCACACACACACACACACACAACACAACCACACCACATATATAATAATATACTATATTATATATAATATATATATATCAGGAGAAGGCCTCTGGCTAGCTCGACAAGGCTCTACACTGTTCACTTCACCGGTGATCACCACTCTTCCTACTACTGCTGCACTACTGACTGCCACTTTCACTATTACTCATTACACTGTTACTACTGCTGCGACCACTACTTACCTTCACTACTACCTTACACTACTACTGCTGCACTACTACTGCTTCACTACTATGCTTGCAACTACTACTGTTATACGACTGCTATAACGACTGTTTTGACGTATCTTACTTGTAGTCCAGGCGGCTAAGTAGAAAAAATATTTCACTTTTTGCAGAGAATTATGAAACTTGGCACAATACGTAGCCGGTACCCCAGTGGTGGTCATTTTTAAATTGGGAGCCAACTCTGAAACGCACCCCTTCGGTGGGCCGCCATCTATGAATTTCGATATGGCCGCCAGGCTGGAACATACGTTTGCGTATATCTTCAAGCTAAGGCAGAATAGAAATGTAATTTTAGATGGCTAACCACCCCATTTTTAGGGCGTCAAGGGAATATTCAGTGAAACCATTATTATGAACATTAGGTGTCCGCCATATTGGATTCCAGATGGCCGCTATTATAGGTAAATTGACTTAACTTTGGAACTAAAGGAAGATAGAAATGTAGTTTTAGTAGCTAACCCCCGTTAGGGTCAAGGAATTCAGTGAAAGCTAATTATTATGGAACGTCAGGATGTCCGCCATATTAGATTCCAAGATGGCCGCCTATGATAACACATAATTGACTATGAACTTTGGAACTAAAGAAGCTAGAAATGTAGTTTCAGCTAGCTACCCCGTTTTCAGGGTCAAGGGAATTCAGTGGAACTATTATTATTGAACGTCAGATGTCCGCCATATTAGATTCCAAGATGGCCGCTATGATAAACATAATGACTATTAACTTTGGAAAACTAGGCAGATAGTGAAGAGCAATTCATTGGCACTACCCGCAATTTCAGGTCCGAGAATCCAACGAAATCGTTTACTTATAATCATTTATGGATTCCTGCTATGATTGGGTTTCCAAGATGGCTGCCATTACCTACAAAATGCAACAGGTTTTAGTGTATAATGTATGATAACATTATCAACTTAAACAAATTCATTAATAATGTAAACTTATCCTTATGTAATCTCTCATAGCATGTTTTGAAGGATGAGGCATCAGAGCAAACTTGGATGCATAAGTAATCTTTTTTATTAGCATCCATAGATTTTTATTGCGAAATGTCACCTCAAGCATCGACAACAAACAACAAACAGATTCACTGCCCCTCTATTCTTGTTTAACAGTGGTATGACTTGTACCTCACCAGTTTTCGTTTTCATACAATTGTCCGTTCACAGGTGCATAGTACGTGCACTGGAGGCTCGCCTGTAACATTTGGCAGTTTTCCTTGCGCAGTCTTCTTGCCACTTGCAGTGATTTAGCTCGTAGCAAGCCTTGGCTAGCTTCAGGAGTAAGGTCCATTGCCCTGCAATAGTCCATCACGCTTCCAACCCCAGTCAAGCTGGCAATCGGAACAATCTGGTGTTGTGCATAGGATTACACCATAGTGTGGCTCCTTGGTAATGCGAGCTCGTTCTTTGCTTGTTACCATTAGAGACTGCCGCCGTAGTGGATCTTTTCTATCTCCTTGACTTCTTGGAGAAACAGGTAGCGTCTTGCGCGTATCTACCGCTGAGCTCACTTTGGTGCAGGTCATTAAAACAAGACGACGAATCTCTCCAGTATGTCCCATGACAGCTCTTCGGATACGTCAGCAAGGTTGCGACACATGTGACCTTGGGAATGCGTCTGTAGCATATAGGGTATGCCTGCCAAAGACATGTATCACGAGCCTGTTAAATTGCGGATGAAAAACAATGCCGTCTGTGGACGTCTCTGGCCCAAATACTGCCGACTTATCTGGATGTACCGCTATATGTCTGTAGTTCTTACCAGTTCGAAGCACCCATATTCATGCCAAGACCAATTTCCAAGAATTCTAGTAACAGCTATGACCACCACATCAGTGTCACAGTGCGGATATCATTTGTGTGTCCCGTGAGCAGACAGTCATTAAACATGGACAAAAAATTCCTCGAGTCTGTTTCTTCATGTTGGAGCTTGAGTTTCACAAGATCTTTGGATGGCACACAACTTGAATTCGCGCAGCGTGCTTGATGTTGCCTTGTCATATTCAGTTTCATGATCTCACATTTCTGGGCAAGGAATTGGAACAATTCCTGTTTGTTGTCATTGTTTCGAAGGAAGCCTGGCCAGTTGCCTGGAATTCTCGTGGCTGAAGTTACACGACGTCTGATACCACAACCTCGTTTCTCCCTTGCGTTTTTCAAACTGTCTGGACGATAAACATCCCACACGATATCAATTCAACTGGCATTTTCCAATTCCTTCAACACATATGGCAGGAAGACCTCCTGAGCGTAATCCTCGAAGGTGCCACAGGTACCAGGCACCAGAAAGTGAACCACTGCAGGACCGTCAAGGACTTTAGCATTGACTACCAAAGGACCATTAATAATTGTCACATTTCCTTCGAGACAGTCCAAAAGCTTATGCTTGTCACCTTGTCGCAGCTGACCTCCCGTTGCGAGTGACGGTGGAGTGGACTGGTTTTCATGCCTGAAGAATTCATCAATATCACCATCTCTCGTTTGACTGGAAATGTACAACCTTGAAAACAGAGCCCTGTCATTCCTCAGCTCAACCAACCTCCCTGCTGTCTTGGTCTTTTCGACGCCACGCTTGCTGAACATAGCCAGATTGTTGCGAGGAATGGTGTCTCGAATTGATTTCGAATTGGACTTTAAGCGCTCATCCACGAATCGGTCATATTTAGACTTCCCCAGTGAATGGACATTCCTCATGGCTTTTACAACTTTCTCTGGCATGATGGCTTTGGAATTGAGATTTAGCAAATCCATGCTCTCTTCCATGAATGGGTTGCCCATCTCTTCAATTGTGGCCACCAGTGACTGTACATCTTGGACAAATTTCGCCTGGACGCTTTTCATCTGTTCGTGGTGGCGATCAGAGGTATTGGCTGTCCCACTGTCGTCGAAGCCATCCTCAAACTCTTCAACTAGTCTTGCTATCTCAGGTCCAGCTACCATCCATCCCCTAAGTGCTCCAGGGGTTTCAGTAAGCCCAACTGCTCCACCGTCACCCTTAACTAGTGCATTTACCTGTTCGTGTGCATGGTCCAGCGAAATGGCAGAGAATGGTCGGCTTGTCTTGTTGGCAGTGAATCCTTCACGTTTGAACTCACGAAAGACATTTGGGCATCTTACTTCTAAGGTTGACATATCTTGCACATAGACCGGTAACCAGCGGGCATAGTTTGGGTGGTCCAATGCAAAGAACCAGGGTATCAAATCGGTTTGCGATGCAATGTACAGGTCAAAATCTGACACTCGCAGGGACCTTACAAACTGGAAGATAGTTTAGGCTCAAAGTCCTAACACTGTCTGCCAAAAATGAAACTGCGGGGTGCTTTTTCTGACCTCTCAGCACACCACTCTGTGAAATTCATCTGGGTTTGCCCCTGGACATCTTTTACTGTTTTCCATCTGTTTAGAATTAAGGTATGCCTTCTGCTGTAACTGATACAAGCTGCAGCAGTCCCTTGCTGTGCGGCGGGTCGTTAAGTGACATGGACGCACGAGGAATCCCTGTCACAGGTACCTTGCAGCCGCAATGTCTGACCCTGGGTCAAAGCGTGCGCCCATCCCACATTTTAAAAAAAATAAAAAAGTTATTTTACATTTATTACATGAAGGGTGGTTATTAAAACCTGTCTGCATTGTGTAGGTATGATCAGCCACTCGGTTGGAATCCAACTATGGCCAAACCACTCCTGAATGTTTATAATATTTAATTTCGTTGGATTACCTCGACGCCTGAATTCTGACGGGTAGGCCGACTGGAAATTGCCTTCTATCTGCCTGTTTCCAAGTTAAGTCCATTTATGTTTATCATAGCGGCCATATGTTGGAATCTAATATGGGCGACATCTGACGCTTCATAATTGAAGTAGTTCACTTAGAATTCCTTGACCCTGAAACGGCGGGGTTAGCTACTGAATGACTGACATTTCTATCTCTTAGAATAACGAATTCCAAAGTTACTAGTCATTATGCTTATAATAGCGGGCGCACTCTTGGAATCACTATATGGCGGCGACCTGATGTTTCATACATAATGTTTCACTGAAATGCCATTGACCGCTAAAAAGGCGGGTATAGCCGATAAAATTTACATGTTCTACTCTGCCTTAGCCTTGGAGATATAGGCAAAAGTATTCCAGCCTGGCGGCCATATCGAAATTGAAGATGGCGGCCACAGGGGGCGATGTCTGCAGCGTTGGGGTCCAATCGAAAATGACCCCACTGTGGGGTCCCAGTACGTTTGTGCAAGTTTCATAATTTCTCCAAAAAGTGAAATATTCTGCCACTGATTTCGGCGCCTTAGCGCTGGACTAGAGCGATCGGGGAATCGGGTTAGTGTCGCGGGGAAACACAACCGCCGCTTAAGTGGCGTTTGCGCGTGTTTTTGTTCTTCTTCGCTGTCAAGATGCTGACTACACTGTGGTGCAAGTTATTAAAGTTTATTCAGTTGTTAATACACACGTTTGGGTTTCTGCGTTACATTTTGCTGCGAAGTGACAGTCAAAAACCTGGGTATTCCTTTGACGGACGCAACGTAATATATAAGGTACTCCCACTATATGTCGATCTACGGGCCATACTACGCAAGGAAGATGGAGAAGGAAGAAGAACCAGGAGGCAGTCGCTGAGTACACTGCTGGCAAGAAAACTGAAGGGGAACACGGAGAACGGACGAGAGGAGCAAGAGAGAGGGAGGAAGAGAGAGAGAGAGAGGAGAGAGAAGAGAGCAGAGGACGGGGAGAGGGACAAGAGTAGGAGAAACGAAAACGACTCGAAGAGCGATCCGAAGCAGAGACGAAGAATGGCGGAGAGCGAGAGCGGGAGGACAGAGCGAGACGGCGCGCGGGAGAGAGAACGGTGGATACACACGGCGTAGGATCTACTGTGAGTAAGTCAGCGTGAAGAAAGGAACGGCCGGTGTTGCATCCGTGATACTGCGAGGGTCGAACTATGTGCGTGTGAGAGCGAGAGAGAGGGGAGAGCAGAACAGAGAAAGCAAGGTTGACAGAGCAGAGACAGAGGACGTGAAAGATAAATTGCGAACAGTAATGGCTAAAAAAAAAATCTAGGGAATTCTAGAATTTAATTGGTGGAAAGCTTTAATATCGTGCTGTCGAAACTGGACGTGAAAGGTGTGACATCGTCAGGAATGTGTATTTTTATCTGTTTTTTCTCTTGTTTTTATATACGCGGAATTTTTTTTCATGGTATATGCTTGTGACCGTTTGTCTTTGTGTGGGAAAATCTTTTGTGTGAAAACTTTGTGTAGAATGTGTGATCGTTTTCTTGAATTTGTATACATATCTGTATTCGATATCTCTGGGTATTGTCGATGCGGGGCTGGGAACGACAGCGCTGGCAACAATGTATCATTAGATGGTTATGCAACAGTAAATTTCTTCTCCTATCCATATTATATACCCCTGTTTTCATCCCAGCTCATTCGGGCTATTGCGGAGTGGTCCGTTGTTCAAGCGCATACTACTACAGTGCATACATACATTGCCCTCATGCTCTTTACAGTACTATGCACACCGGGAGAAGCTGAGGTTCATTGACCGAGAGAGGGAATGACCTAGAGAAAATGAATAGGACACGCTGCGCATTGCCCGACAGGTCGCCAACGAAACCGGCACTCTGATGGCGGGAAACCTGTGCAACACCAATCTACCGATGACACCTGGTGACGAAAATACACGACAGCAGATACGCGACATCATGAAGGTGTGTGGCTCGACCCCGTGGGGGGATACTCGCCTTTTTTGGGGGGTAAGGGTGGTCCACCTAAATGGAAAATTGAGAGCAAAAGATGGCTTGACTGTGAAAACATGGGTAAAAAGATGGCTCGATGGTGAAGACAGGGTAAAAAAATGGCAAGGGAAAAATTAGAAGGGGGGGCAAAAAGATGGCAAGGAAACAAAAAATGGGGGGCAATAATGCAGCGCATATATATATACGTCACTATGAGGAGTACCCCCCCCCGGGGGTGGGGGGCGGTGGTTCGACATTAGTCACGTGTGAACAGTAGAACCTGTTAGCGACTCGTGTGAAACAACGTGTTTACTAATTTTGAAGAAAGTGATACTGCTAGAAAACCATGATCTCTCAGTGTTATTAAACAGGCATAACTGTCGCCCCCCCCCCCCCACTTACAGGAGCAGGTGCTTTGGGCAGTGGAAGAGGGAGCAGATTTTATTGTACTGGAGACAATTGGTCACCTAGAAGAAGCCTTGATTGGGTTGAAAGTTATCCCAAGAGTTTGGAAAGGTATATATGCGTATAATAAGCCTCGTCTACACGATGAACCTTAACTCGAGTTAAGCGTTAACTCGAGTTAGCGATTATGTAGCATCTACACGACAACACCCGATAGCGATTATTACCGTTTTATTACCGCTAGACTGCGCTACTTATGCATTTCGTTTTTTTGTGCGTGCGTGCGTGCGTGTGTGCGTGCGTGCGTGTGCACGTACACGTGCGTGCATGCGTGAGTGCGTGCGTGTGCACGTCCGTGTGCACGTGCGTGTGCACGTACATGCGCGTGCGTGCGTGCATGTGCACGTACACGTACACGTGCGTGCGTGCGTGCGTGCGCGCGTGTGCAGGTGTACACGTTCGTGCGTGCGTGCGTGTGCAAGTACACGTGCGTGCGTGCGTGTGTACGTACACGTGCGTGCGTGTGCACGTACACGTGCGTGCATGCGTGAGTGCGTGCGTGTGCACGTACATGTGCGTGCATGCGTGCGTGTGCAAGTACACGTGCGTGCGTGCGTGCGTGCGGGCGTGTGTACGTACATGTGCGTGCGTTCGTGCGTGTGCACGTATACGTGCGTGCATGCGTGAGTGCGTGCGTGTGCACGTACATGTGTGTGCATGCGTGCGTGCGTGCGTGCGTGCGTGTGTACGTACACGTGCGTGCATGCGTGAGTGTGTGCGTGTGCACGTACATGTGTGTGCATGCGAGCGTGCGTGCATGTGCACGTACACGTGCGTGCGTGCGCGCGTGTGCACGTACCCGTTCGTGCGTGCATGCGTGCGTGTGCACGTACACGTACACGTGCGTGCATGCGTGCGTCCGTGTGTGTGCACATGTGCGTGCGTGCGTGCGTGTGCATGTGCACGTACACGTGCGTGCATGCGTGCGTGCGTGCGTCCGTGTGTGTGCACGTACACGTGCGTGCGTGCGTGTGCATGTGACCGTAGACGTGCGTGCGTGCGTGCGTGTGCACGTACACGTGCGTGCATGCGTGCATGCGTGCGTGTGTACCCACACGTGCGTGCGTGTGTGCACGTACGCGTGCGTGCGTGCGTATGTGCGCGCGTGTGCAGTTACACGTTCGTGCGTGCGTGCGTGCTTGTGCAGGTGCACGTGTGTGCATGTGGGCGTGCGTGCGTACGTGCGTGTGTGCAGGTACACGTGTGCGCGTGTGTGCGTGCGTGCGTGCGTGCGTGTGCACGTACACGTGCGTGCATGAGTGTGTGCGTGCGTGTGCAAGTACACGTGCGTGCGTGCGTGCGTGCGTACGTGTGTACGTACATCGTACTAGTGTTGCCGCTTATCGTGGAGTTATGTACTATTCACTAACTCGAGTTAAGAGTCTACACGGGGCCTTAACTCGAGTTAGCTTAACCTCGATCGACTGGCGAGGTTAAGCTAACTTGAGTTAACGCTAACTCGAGTTACCTTAACTCGAGTTAAGGCCCCGTGTAGACGCTTAACTCGAGTTAAGCGTCGTCGTGTAGACGAGGCTATAATGTAGACAAATATGAGCACACCACTTGTTTGTAATGAACTGCCAGTGTTTATTTACAGTAGGAATGTAACATATTGCACTTTACCTAATTTACTTCATATTTTTCTGGACTTTCAGGCTTGCCAGCAGTGGTAACTATGAATATTCACATATCCGAAAATTCAATCGATGATGTAGCCATGTGCCAATAGAGGATGCTTTAAGTCAGGTGGAGAAAGCAGGTGCAGCAGTCGTTGGGATCAATTGTGGCAGAGGACCAAGCACCATGCTACCTGTCATGAAGAAGATTAGGCAAACCTGCAAGGTAATACCCTTCAAATAGACTTTTACCACTTCCAACCCCACTAGCGCAGGCCTAGGAGATGAAGAGCAGTAGACATTTACAATTGTGAAATAATGCCTGCATGGGATCAGATGCAATTATTGTTTGTGGAATCTTATGTAGTGGATGTTGCTTTTACAGGGGCCTCTTGCAGCACTGCCTGTCCCTTTCAGAGTAAGCAATGAGCAGCCAACTATGCAGACACTGACTGACGAGAATGGTAAGCAGAAAAGTCAAATGGTTCTCTGAGAGTCATTGAGAGGCTGTGCTTAATTAATTATAGGTGCCATCTCATATTATTACTCTTTATAATAATAGATACGAAAGCCCTCCTCTCACAGGTCTAAAGGTCGCAGGATAGAACCTTATCACAGTTCATGGGCATAATGTTACATTTGATACAGAATTGATTGAGTCAGAGTGAGTCAGAAATTGATTGATGATCACCAGATAGAAACTTGGTTTAAAATTGATGCCTTATTTAGATGTAAAGTTTGACACTTGATGTCTAAATGCAAATCATAAATAGCAATATTTATTTTTAACTGTTACTTAAAGGGAAGAGAGCATTTCCAAACAACTTGGAGGCACACCTCAACTCTCGTGACCAGATTGCTCAGTTTGCTAAGGACTGCCAGGAGGTAAACAACATGCATTGTCTTCTCTTAGAGAACTTCCTACGTACGGTTATCAATACGTATCCACAGTAGGCACTGTAATCGCTATAGTATTGATTGCATTGCATAAAAGTTCATCGATTTATATAGAAAAGATATAAAACGAACGTACGGTGCTCAGCATACGTATCCACAGTAGGCACTGTAATCGCTATAGTATTGATTCCATTGTATAATAGTTAATCCATGTATATAGAAAAGGTTAACTCGTCCGCGCTCTCTGCAGATTGGCATCCAGTACGTGGGACTGTGCTGTGGTAATATGGCGTGCTACATGAGAACGATTGCAGAGACCCTTGGGAGAACACCGCCAGCCAGCAAATACTCCCCGAACATGGACGAACATTTTTGCTTCAGTACAGAAGATGGTGGCAAGCTACATACATACAACACTAAACACTTGGCTAAAACTGTGGGCTGGAAGAAATAAGGTTGAAGAGTATATGCATAGGAGCTAATACTACCATGACCCTTTTAATGGAAACGATATGTTCTTGGAACCTGTCTCTAACATCCTCTAAAAGAGGTCAACTGGTTCATTGGTTAAGGCTTCGTTAAAAGTAGCCTGACCAGGCTCTACGACTGTTTCTCGTTGTAGGGCATGTCAACACAGTGTGAAGCGAAAAGCTAACTGGCTTATTTAGGAGGTATGATGTTACCAGTTTTATTAATGATGGAAGAGTACCATAAAAAAATATAGGAAGTTAATACTGCTAAAAAGTTATTGTATTTTTCTAAAACTGATAGGAGACGTTTGTCTGCTCGTATCACCGGATTGCAGTATAAGCTCAGTTCTAGATCTATCACTATCAGCGTTGATATAATTAACACCACAATTATGATATATTAATGTCATAGCTGCATTCATTTTAGGGTTTGTATTTAATAAACAATCCTCTCTTAAGGCTAACAATAGTATTCAACGCAAAAATTTATCACATATATGTGTATATATACATATATATATATGTATTCAATATACATGCGGATCAATAATCACGTTATATATTGTACAATATGTTACATTATGCTGAGCTGAAAATTAGTTTTGACGAGCATAGAATGTTGCGTTACATCCAGCAAAGTAACAGATGATCAATTAACTGGGTTTAGCTTGAAGTCCACTTATGAGCCGTTACATGCAATTAAGGTTATAATTGCTTTTAGTTTACAATTACAGAAATATGCACAGTTGACATAACAGTAACAAGTCGTCTGATAATGATAATAATTATGGATTTATTGAAACAAAGCATATTGTCACATATATAAGCATTGATACATTAATACTATTATTTACATCACGAGTTGGTNTAGAATCTAAAACAGGATAAGAAACTAGAGCACAGCATTTATCCCGACGAAGCTAATTAATACTGCACAAATCTTGAAACAATTTTTTATATAAGACCGGTTATAAAATCAAAATCTGTGAGATCAATAAAGTACAAGTTCCTATCAATGTCGTTTTCAATAGTGCGAGCTCATGCAGGACAGATCGAGCTAGAAATAATAAAAGAGGTCGTAATTTATCACGTATTCCAAAAGCATTATATCCTACACTATCCTATATATATCATGTATATTATACAACGTTATAATGTCTTATTGGTGTTTGAACCAGACACGTATCCTACACTATCCTATATATATCATGTATATTATACAACGTTATAATGTCTTATTGGTGTTTGAACCAGACACGTGTGTGCGTGCGTGCGTGCGTGCGTGCGTG
>NW_014580449.1:24466-29808 GCF_000485595.1 Priapulus caudatus | reverse complement strand
GGTAGAGAAAAGGAGGGGACCAGGCTGGAAGAGGGATGGGGCCAGGGAGAATAGAGAAGGGCAGCGTAAAATATAGATGGGTAGGGGTATAGAGCGGGGATGGACAGGGGTAGAGAGGGGCAGGGTGAAAGAGAGGAGGACGGGGATAAAGAGGGAGAGGGGACCAGGGGGAATAGAGAGGGGCCAGGGAGAATGGAGAGGCAGGGGTATAGAGAGAAGGAGGGGCAGGGGTAGAGATAGGGGGAGGGACCAGTGTAGAAGAGAGCGGGGGCGGGGTAACGAAGGAGAGAAGACCCAGGGGAAAGAGAGGTCAGGGGAAATAAGAGAGGGGGGGAAGCGTAAGTGATAACGAATGGAGGGGTAGGAGTAGAGAGGGGTAAGGGGACCAGGGTGGAAGAGAAAGGGGCAGGGGTAGAAGAAGGGAAGGTAGGTGTAAGAGAAGGAGAGGGGGAGGGGTAGAGAAAAGGGGAAGGGGACCAGGATGAAATGCAGAGGGCAGGGTATAGCGAGGGGGAGGGCCAAGGGGTAGGAGAGGAAGGGGGAGAGACAGGGGTAGAAGAAGGGAGGGGGGAGGGGTAGAGAGAAGGGAGAGGGGACCAGGGTGGAATGGAAAGTGTGCATGGGTATAGCGACGGAGGGAGCAGGGGTATAAAGAGGGGGGTGGTAGGGGTTAGAGAAGGGAGAAAAGGGTAGAGAGAATGGGGGAGGGGGAGCAAGGTGAGAATAGAGAGGGGGGGCAGCGTGTATATCGATGACGGGAGGACAGGGTATAGAGAGAGGGAAGGGGAGGTGGTAGAGAAGAATGGGAGGGGAGCAGGGTGATTAGAGAGGATAAAGATGGGTCAAAGAGGGCCAGAAAGGCCAGGCGTTGTTCACTGTGGTGAGCAGCGCACCAGCGACAGCTATGGCACAGGACAAGTGTTTGTGTGGCTTGAGAAAACACAGACACATGTTTACAACAAACCATTCTATAGACAACACCCTACCGACAATGCTGTCGTGTGCGCGTGTGTGTGTGTGATGTGTGTGTGTTGTGCTGTGTGTCGTGTGTGTGTGCGTGCGGCCGTGCGTGTGCGTGCGTGCGTGCGTGTGTGGATGTGTGTGTGTGCTGTGGTGCGTCGCGTGGCGTACGTGTGTGTGCGAGTGGTGTATGCGTAGGCTGTGGTGTGCGTGTGCGTGTGCGTGTGCGTTGCGTGTGTGTGTGTGGTGCGTGCGTGGTGCGCGGTGTCTGCTGTGTGTATTGTATATGTCTGTGTGTGTGTGTGTGTGTGTGTGTGTGTGTGTGTGTGCTGTGGTGAATGTACGTGTTGTGTGTGTGTAGTATGTGTGTGTGTTGTGTGTGTGTGTGTGTGTGTGTGTGGTGTCGCGCGTGCGTGTGTGTGCGTGCTGTGCGTTGTGTGTGGTGCGTGTGGTCGTGTGTACGTGTGGGCGGTGTGTGATGTGGTGTGGCGGCCAGTTCCATTTGGCGAAATCTACGGGTCGGCGTTGAAAATAGCGTGCGCAGGGAGATCATATGGTGAGAGAGGCGAGAGAAGGAGGGGGAGGGGAAATGAATTCAGAGAGGAGGAGAGAGACGAGAAATGAGAGACAGAGAGAAACGGAGAGAGAAAGAGAGGGCGAGAGGAAGGCAGAGAAGGAAGAGAGGAAGGAGAAAAATGTGCACAGAGATGCGACTACACTGACACACACAGGAACGCACACACACACGTACGCACGCACGCACGCACGCACGCACGCACGCACACACACGCGCACACACACACGCTCGCACACACACACGTACGCACGCACGCACGCACGCACGCACGCACACACACGCGCACACACACACGCTCGCACGCACGCACGCACGCACACACACGCACACACACACACATAATATATACGCGTGGGTTGCAGGCATTAGTGCGAACAAACATTAGCTAGGGGTTGCCGTTATAAGCAGAGCTTTGTGTGAGAGCGTTACAATCATTCAGGGCCGTTGCGACTTACACGTCTATTTATCCCTACACGCCTCACCCAATCAGCCTCCCTCTCCCTCTCTCTCTCTCTCTCTCTCCTCTCTCTCCCTCTCCCCGCGTCTCTCTACTCCGCGCGCTTCTCTCTCGTCTCTGCATCTCTCGTCTGCTCTCCTCTCGTCTCTCTCTCGGTCCGCGTAGCATCTCTCCTCTCGTCTCTTCTCTCTCTCTCTCTCTCTTTCTCTCTCTCTGGCTCTCTCTTCTCTCTGTCTCTCTTCTCTCGGTCTCTCTCTTCCGCTCTCATCCATCGTCTCTCTCTCGGTCGCTCGCTTCTCTCTCTCTCTCTGCTCTCTCCGCTTTCTCTTCTCCTCTCTCTCTCGCTCTCTCTCCTCTCTTCTCCTCTCTCTCTCTCTCTCTCTCTCTCTCTCCTCTCTCTCTCATGTATATATGTGATATCATGTAACGGTTGATTAGATTACTTCGAAAGATTACTGCAAAAAATTTCTCGACAACAACAAAGTCCTGCGCTGAAAAAAAAACTATACAAGAAAAAATATCACGCAAAGGCCATTTGACCTCTTGTTTTAGAGCTTAGCGATCGCCAGGGCCTCTAGCGGCGACTGTCGGCAAGCGGCCGAAATAAGCCCGAGTCATTTTGGATTTGCGAAAACATGGAACATCATTTTCAGCCGGCGTACTTAACTAGCGTATCACGCGTACTAGCGTAGCGCGTACTACGCGTAACTACTCGTAGCTACACCCGTATATCTAGCTTACCGTATCGATTATAGTACGGAGGATAAGGCCGTGAAAAAAAGACAGGGAGAGACATAAAATGATATAAGAACAGCAGTGGTAGCGATAAGTAGAGGAAAGATGTACGGAAAAAGAGAGAGACGGAGATAGACACACACGTAGAAACACAGAGATAGAAGGCGAGAGAAAAAGTGAAGGGGGAGAGAATGGTGAGGGCAATGGAACAGAGTGAGAGAGAGAGAGAGAAAGAGAGAGAGAGAGAAGCAGAGTAGAGAGAGACGGTGGAGAGAAGCGAACGAGGCGAAAGATGAGAGAGAGAGAGGAGAGAGAGAAAGAGAGAAAGAAAGAGAGGTTTTAGAGAGAGAGAGAAAGATACGAAATGATAATAAAGTGAGTGAGTGAAAAAGAGCAAAGAGAGAGATAGAGGAGGAGAGATAGACGTGACGAGAAGGAGGCAGAGTGGACAGAAGGGGAGAGCAACAGAGTAAAGACAATGAGAGAGAGAGAGAGAATAGAGGAGAGACGAGAGAGAGAGAGAGAGAGCGCAAGAGCAAAAGAAAGCGAGGGAGCGAGAGAAAGGGAGAGAGAGAGAGAGACAGAGAGAAAGCGTGAGAGAGAGAGAGAAAGAAAGAAAGAAACAGAGGGGGTGAGTTCTGTTGTTCATAGGCTGTGAGCCTGTGTGTGATTTTTGCCCGATCGCGTGTGGCGACAATCACCATTCACTATTTAATAACTTGTTTTGCCCAGCGACATCAAACCTCGCCGACGTCAGATGTCTGTTGGCAATACGCCGTGGGAAAGGGTCTGAGGTGTGGCCTGCGGTTACGAAATTCTTTCTCGGCTCTCTCTCCTCCCGTCGCTCTCTCTCTCTCTCTCTGGCTCTCTCTCTCTCTATTTCTCTCTCTCTGCTTCTGCTCTTTTTCGTCTCTCTCTTCGCTCTCCGGCGTCTATCTCGTCTCTCTCCTTCTCCTCTCTCTCTCTCCGGTTCTCTCTCTCTCTCTCGCTTGTTCTCTCATCCTCTCGGTGCTTTTGCGATCTTTCCTTCCGTCTCTCTCTCTTTGCTCTCTCTCTCTCTCTCTCTCTCTCGATCTCATCGTCCTCTCTTCTCGGCTGCTCGCTCTTCGCTGCTCTGTCTTCTCTCTCCCTCCCCCGCTCTTCTATTCCTCTCTCTCCTCTCTCCTCTCTCTTCCTCTCCTTCTGCTTCCTATTGCTCTCTCGTCTCTCTCTCTCTCTCTCTCTCTCCTCGGTCTCTCTGTGGAGTCTCTCTCAACGTTCTCTTGTCGTGGTGTGTGGATGTGGTGCTCTCTCATTCTCTTCTGTATTTTATGCTTCTCCTCTCTCTTTCTCTCCCCCTCTCTCTCTCCTGTTATCTCGGATCTCTCTCTCTCTCCCTCTCTCCCCCTCTCATCCCCTCCTCCCCGTGCCCACACACTGTCTTCTCTCTTTCTGACTCTTCATAAGAGAAACTACTCACGGCACAGGTCAGTGGGGCAAGCAATACACTGCAGCTATCTAACACCTACAAAGCAAAAGATTCTAGCAGTATATTATAGTTATGTGCATATATGGGAATCATTTTACAAGTATATATATGTAAAGTCTCATGTATGAATACAGTATGTTTTCTCTTGGCTAGTTTTGATGATGCTAGAAGCAATGCACATGACAGATGACATACTTGTTATTAAATCTAAATACTAAGGAATAGAATGGAACTAACAAAAGTGATAATTTTACAAATGGTCCGCGCGAGTTACACACGGCCACACGCACATCGGCACAACATCACAACACACACACAACGCACACGCACAGCACCAAATCAGCACAACACACACACACACACACACACATCACACAATCACACACCGACACACACACACACACACACACACACACACCACACACACACACCACACGACAACACACACATCATCACAGCACCACACCAACCACATCTCACCAACACACACACACCACACGACACACACACAGCAGGGCACATAACGACCTCACACCACCGCAGACACACACACACACACACACACAACACGACACACTATGCACAACTACACACACACACACCACACATTCAGGCACGCACGTCGCGCACGCACGCACGCACGCGCGGTTCACGCACGCGACGGCACGCACGCACGGCAGCAACGGTGGGAGCAGCACACCCGGGTGTGTGTGTGTGTGTGTGTGTGTGTGTGTGTGTGTGTGTGTGGTGTGTGTGTGTTGTTGTGTGTGATAACAAAGCCGTATAATAGCTCTCGTCTGCTCGTCGTTGCGTGTCTATTTGCCGATCGTAAAACGTCGCAGATAACCGCTGCTGTCGCGCTCGTTACGCCGAATAGTGATGATGCGGTGATGATCACTGCGCCGGACCGACCCGCGATTTATGTCCCGCATGTCACGTTCGGCTCCTCTGCTAGCCTCAGCCCCGTCCCCTCCTCTCGCTCCTCCTCGTCCTCCTCCTCCTCCTTCTCCTCCTCCTCCCTTCTCGCCTCCTCGACTCCTTACTCCTCCTCCTCCTCTTCATCTCTGGCTTCTCCTCCTGCCTCCTCCTCTCTCCTCCTCCTCCTCCTTAATCTCTTCTTCTCCTCCTGCTTGCCTCTCCTGCCC
>NW_014580449.1:16966-19466 GCF_000485595.1 Priapulus caudatus | reverse complement strand
CCCTCGCGTCCGCTTTGAGAACATCAGCTGCCCTATGCTGGGCATGAGAGGTGACGACAGACCGCCCTTCCCAGATGGCGCTATCGTCGTCGTCGTCGTCGTCGTCGTCGTCGCCATCGTCGTCGGCGTCGGCCACCGACGCCGCGAACCGACGTCGTTGTCGTGTCCCCGCCGCGACGCCCTCTGGCGGTGACTCCTCGCCGCCGACGTGCCCGCCCCCTCGCGGTGACGGTCGCGCCTCCTGGCGTCCGACGCCGACTTTGCGTACGGTATGGGCATGGCGGCGGCCGCGAGTAGCAGCGCTAGCAGCGCCACCGCCGCGCACAGCGCGTCCGTGCGCATCTCTCCTCCCTCTTCTTCTCGTCCTCCTCCTCCTCCTCCTCCTCCTCCTTCTCCTCCCTCCTCCTTCTCCTCCTGCTCCTCCTCCTCCTTCTTCTGCTGCTGCTGCTGCTGCTGCCCTTTTCCCCGGCTTCCTCTCTCTCTCACGCGCGCGCTGTCTCTCGCTTTCTGTCGGCGTTCGTCCGCCCTTCGTCGCTCCCTCGCTCGCTCGATCGCTCGCTCTCCCCTCGCTGCACGCGGGGAGTGTTCTCTGTCGGTGCGTCTGCGCGTGCGCGGCCGATCACTGCCGCATGGCGACGACCGCCAGGTGGCGCTCTCGCCGTCGAGCGCTGTCGACAGGTGGCGCTGCGAAGGGTCGCGTTCGTCGTCGAGCGACTACCGCTATGTGGCGCTCTCAGTATCTCGCTAGCTGGCGCTCTGAGGTCCGACCGCAGCCGCTAGGTGGCGCTGCAAAGTAAAGACAGGCGAGTTAATATCGAAGCAAATCACTGTCATCCACCATCACTGCTCCGTATGAACAGGGAGATGCGGTTGCCCTGGCGACGGGCATAGCAAACTGTTGCTGGCTATTGGCCTTTGTTCCTCGGTAGGGATTCCTTTGACTCAGTAATATTCTAGAATTTCTCGCCCTACATATCATTTTCTACCTCCTATTTTTTTCCATCAACTCTCCTCCTCATCCCACTTCTCTGCTGACTTCTCATCTTTTTCTCCTCCATCCACGCCTCTGCCTTATTCTGCTACTCTTTTTCCCCCATACCTTTTGCTTCCTTATTTAAAACCGCGTTTGTCTCCTACTCTTCTCCTCTGTCTTTTTTCCGTTTTTTTTTCGGTGTTTATCTTCTCTTTTACCATCTTTTTTTTACATCTAGTTGCATCACACCCGTTCCCTTCTACACCTTATATCTAGTTATTTCATCTCTACATGTGCGTCCTTCTGATTCTATCCCTACTTCCTCCAGGAAAAAACCTTCTCCCCCGCCGGACCTCCTCTACACCTCTTTCTTCGATTCCTTAACCTCCCCTGTTTCTCCTCCTCTATAACACCTACTTTCATACCCTCTTCCTTCTCCCTCTCCTCCTCCTCTTACTAGCCTTCCTCTTCTTCCCCTTCTCCTACTCGTTCTCCTCCTCCTCTTCATACTCCTCCTACTCCTCCTCTTCCTCCTTCTCCTCCCCCTCTTCCACCTCCTCAAACTCCTCCTCTTCCTCCTCCTCTTCCTCCTCTTCCTCCGTCTCCTCCCCCTCTTCCACCTCCTCAAACTCCTCCTCTTCCTCCTCTTCCTCCGTCTCCTCCCTCTCTTTCACCTCCTCATTCCAGCGCAGGTTAAACGGCTCACCTTTGATAGGTTACCTTCGCGCTCCGCGGTCTCTTCGTAAATCTGCACACACCTGTATCTACCTGTGCACACCTCTACACACCTGTAAACACCTCTACACACCTGTAAACACCTCTGCATACCTGTAAACACCTGTGCACACCTGTACACACCTGTAAATACCTGTACACACCTGTAAACATCTGTACACACCTGTACACGCCTGTAAACACCTGTAAACACCTGTACACTCCTGTACACACCTGTACACACCTGTACACACCTGTACACACCTGTAAACACTTGTACACACCTGCACACACCTGTAAACACCTGTAAACACCTGTAAACACCTGTACACACCTGTACACACCTGTACACACATGTACACACCTGTACACACATGTACACACCTGTAAACACCTGTAAACACCTGTACACACCTGTACACACCTGGATGTCTGCGCACTTACGTATGTACGTATGTATGTATTCGCACACAGCAGATTATAACGTAGATCGTGTCACCGAGGAAGAGGAACCGACGGACGACGGTTATACGTGGAAAGGCTCGACTTTCGTCTCTACCTCTCTCTTCTCTCTCGTCCTCTCTCTCTCTCTGTCTCTCTCNGGACAAACGGACAGACGGACGGACGGAAGGACGGACGGACGAACGGACGGACGAAAGGACGGACGGACAGACAGACGGACGGACTGACGGACGGACGAACGGACGAACGGACGGATGGACGGACGGACGGATGGACGGACGGACGACCAAACGGACGGATGGACGCCCGGACGAACGAACGGATGGACGGACGGCCGGAGGGACGGTCGGA
>NW_014580449.1:14784-15313 GCF_000485595.1 Priapulus caudatus | reverse complement strand
CATCAGCAGCAGCACCACCACCAACACCACCACCACCACCAGCAGCAGCACCAGCACCAGCAGCAGCAGCAACAGCAGCACCACCACCACCACCACCAGCACCACCATCAGCAGCAACCACTGGCGGGCTGTGTCTCGTTAGCGGTGACGTCACACGGGTGCTGATCCACGGTGGAAATAAACAGGCTGTTAATGAAGCAGCAGCAGCAGCGGCGGCGGCGGCGGCGGCGGCAGCGGCACAAGTGGTGCTTGTTAAGCGCGGGATGAAAGAGAAGGGAGTAGGGGGAGAGAGAAGAAGGGGGGGGGGGCTAAGAGAGAGGGGGTGGGCAAACAGCCAGACAGACAGAAGGCAGGCAGTCAGACAGCTATCACAGCCAGAGAGACAGACCGGAAACGGACGGACGGACGAACGGACGGACGAAAGGACGGATGGACGGACGGACGGACGGACGGACTAAACGGACGGATGGACGGACGGACGAACGGACGGACGAAAGGACGAACGGACGGACGGACGGATGGACGGACG
>NW_014580449.1:12931-13498 GCF_000485595.1 Priapulus caudatus | reverse complement strand
CACACACACACACACACACACACACACACACACACACACACACACACACACACACACACACACAACACACACACACACACACACACACACACACACACACACACACACACACACACACACACGCGGGCGTGGGGCGCGCATATATATATTTATATATAAGGATATGGATGTCGAGGCTAGGGTGTGATGGAACACATTTACGATCTTATATGACGTCGGCCCATACATAACCAGTTAGGTTCGGCGAGGCGACGTAAACACGCGAGTTGTGTGTACAGGCAGTTCAAACTAGTCGCCGTTGTAAAAACACACACGGAGAGCTAAACTCTGGAGAGAGCTACGTACGGACGGAGGTCCCTGCGTGCGACCCTCCTCTTACTCTTCTCTGCCGCCGCCGCCGCCACCGCCGCTGCTGCTGCCGCCTCTCGTCCCGCTGTCTCTCTCTCTCTCTCTTTTTCTCGCGCTCATCCATTTTTTGACCGTCTAGGTCTGTTTCTATTTCACTCACACACACACTCTCTCTCTCTCTCTCTCTCTCTCTCTCTCTCTCTCTCTCTCTCTCGCTCT
>NW_014580449.1:10852-11313 GCF_000485595.1 Priapulus caudatus | reverse complement strand
GAGAGAGAGAGAGAGAGAGAGAGAGAGAGAGAGAGAGAGAGAGAGAGAGAGAGAGAGAGATGATCAGGCCCCTTTCTCTCGCACACTGTTGCTCAAGTCGGTCGTGCTAGGCAAGTTTTCTCTCTCACATGTATTTCGCAACGTGGTCGCAGAATGATCGACTTCGCAACACTTTCGTTCCTAAGCAATGTTTTATGAAGCCGCTATCGCGACGCTGATTGGTGGGGTTGCCTGCGAGCTATCTCAGACGGTTGGGCCAATTGTATTTGAGGTGTATATAAATTGTATTTAAATTATATTTTAGTGTATTTAAATTATATGTAAGTGTATTTGCATTGTATGTAAGTGTATTTAAAGTGATTACGTCACCGTAAATAGTAAGAAATAAAAAAAATATTTCTACTTTTTTACAAAATATAAGTAATTCTGTTCACTTTTATTGGTTAAATTAGTCTGTCATT
>NW_014580449.1:8312-9558 GCF_000485595.1 Priapulus caudatus | reverse complement strand
CACGCGTGCGCGTGTGTATGGCACGCACGCACGCACGCACGCACGCACACACGCGTGAACACACGCGTGAACACACGCGTGAAGCTGTCACACGCACAGCGTGTGGAATGGTAGATGCGTACGTGCACCACCGCCCTCTTCTCTGTCTCTCTCGCTCTCTCTAAGTGCGTGTGTTTTTGTCTTGCACTTTCTCTGGTTGCGTTCTATCTGTTCTTGATCGGACGATCTCGCAAGGGACGGGTCCCCCCCGCAATTTCACATTTCACGTGTCTCTCTCTCTCTCTCTCGGTCTTCCTCTCTTTCTTTCTCGCTCTCCGTTGAATGCACTACTACCGCACGAGAGCTCACATGTTTCTCTCTCTCTGTCCCCCCTTCTCCCTCTGCCTGGTGCCCCTCTGTACTCACGCACACGCACGCACGCGCCTGCACTCCCCTTGCCGGGGTCTCCCTGCGACCCGCGCCGCGGGTCTGCACCGCCCTGTCCGGTACGCGCGGAGACTGCCCGGCACGTGACCACTCCTGCAAGAAATAGAACGCCGGTGAGGTGTCGGAACAAGACGGAAAAAAAATTTCGCGGGGGTAATGGGAAGTAATTCTTTATGGGGGAGGGGGAGAATAGCACAACAACACGGGAGGGGTTGGCATTGGGGTTGGTTGGAGGAAAGCGAGAGAGACGGGGTAACACGGGAGGAAGAGGGGGCGGGGCACGGGTGGACATATGGGGGAGAGGATGGCAAGTGGTCAGTAACCCATCACCTGTTTGAGTTGAGAACGTCTGGCCGTGAACAGCAAGGAAACACCTCTGCGAAACAAATGTTGTTCGATAATTAACAAAAATGAAACATCCCATGAAACAAATGTTGAACAATCGATAAAGAACAACAAGGGAACCACCCACGGAACAAATGGCAAACAATCGATAATGAACAACAAGGGAACAACTTACGGAACAAATGTTGAACAACTGATAATGAACAACAAGGAAACAACTTACGGAACAAATAGGAAACAATAACCAATAAAGAACAACGGAACTGCATGTGCCTAACAACGAAGTAACATCTGTAAATGAACGAAAATACAACCGAGCGCAGAACATAATTCATATCCGGAACTCAGCGCATAACAATAGAACTACCAGCCGAGGAACAAATTCGATGTACAACACTCATTAAATCACTTATTAGTTGTTAGCCAGCAAAAGGCAGACGGCGTAGCAAACCGGCCACTGACACCACCACCACCA
>NW_014580449.1:0-8302 GCF_000485595.1 Priapulus caudatus | reverse complement strand
CGAAAATATTAATATCACTAAAATTGATAATTCGTAGGCTTCTCGTTGTATGTGTTATTGTTCAAGCTTAATTATGAAAGTTACGAGAGGCGGTCTGGCATCTCGTAATTTAAAAGGATTTTGCGAGGGGATGTTTGTCGGTTTTTCTTCGTAAAACATACGATGTTTCTGGTCAACGGTTAACGAGTGGAGGAAGTGAAATGTTAAGACTAAGTGTTAAGACTAATTTGGCGTTCTGGGACCAGAACGGGGGCACCTGGATGCTTGATGAGTCTACTGTCGTAGTTGGATGGGTGGGTGAGGAGATGCTCGAGTGGCGGTTAAGTGTTTGTGTGCAGAGCCGGTATAATAAATTGTAGTTCTGTAGATAACATTTAGTAACGAGCAAGTGACATCACTTTTAGCTGTTACTCCGAGTTTCACGCTTACGCGATCACAGAGAACATTAAAGAAATTTTCTCATTAAAGTCGTCTGATCGATCGCGTAAGCCGCGGAAATCGGAGAGTAGACAGCTAAAAGTGATTGGTCTTGTCTTTAAATTTCATTCTAACAGACACATGATTATATATACTATATGATATATATATATATATTATATATATATTAACTGTTAACTTCTAACGTCATCACTAGTACATAACTAGGGCCTGTTTAGCTGCGTGTTGCCTCGGCTTTCCGCGCGGTTCACTAAGCTGTTTTATGATGCCATGTTTGACTCAGGGGCTGATTGCAGTGCGTTATTCCCAGCAGCATAGCCCCGTGCACGCCCGATAGTTATAAAGCATTTAGTTAGTGAGGGACAGAAGCGATAAGGAGAGAGAGACGGGGAGGTGGTAGAGAGTTATTAGAGGGAGGGAGAGGAGGTGAGAGAGAGGAGTGGAGAGAGAAGAGGGAGAGGAGCGGTGAGATGAGAAAGAGGGGAGGCAGAGAAGGAGAGTAGAGGGGAGGAGAGAAGGAGAGCGAGAGGGTTGGAGGGAGAGAGAGAGATGAGAGAAAGAGAGAGAGAAGAGAGAGAGAGCCGAGAGATAAGAGCGATTGGAGAGAGGGAGAACAGTTGAGAACGAGAGAGAGGGACGAGGGAGAGAGCAGCAAGACAGATGAGCGAGAGAGAGAGAGATGCCGAGAGAAGAGAAGAGAGGAGCAAAGGGACGAGAGGAGAGAGAGATGAGACAGACGAGAGGGAAGCGATATGACTAGAGAGAGAGAGAGAGAGAGGAGAGAGCGGCACGCCGGCTGCGCAAGATTGAAGGGAGGTGGGCGAACAAGCGGAGAGGCGATGAAGCAGAGAGAGAGAGAGAGAGGAGGGAGGTCGGCAGCGTCAGAAGGGGAGGAAAGAAACGAGGGATGGGACGAGGGAAGAGGATGAGCGGAGAGAGAAGTGTGGCACGAGAGGGAACAGCAGAAAGAGACAAAAGAGAAGCTGTAGAGGGAGAGGAGGGGGTAGCAGAAATGCTTTAGGGGCTAGGCAGGCAAGCAAGGCAGGCCAGACAGTCCCGCGCCAGGGACAGACAGACAGCCCTGCCAGCCCATGTCAGACAGAGTAGATAGACAGGACAGACAGCATTACCATACATACATAGCATAGTACATAGATAACATACAGACAGACAGACAGACAGACAGACAGACAGACAGACAAAGATCATCACTGCGACTCGAGAGGAAAGAGAAGAAAAGCAGCGAGGAGAGAGAGAGCCAGGAGAGAAGAAGAGAGAGAGAGAGAGAGAAAGAGAGGAGAAGAAGAGATGCAAGATCAGAGAGAGAGGAGAGAGAGAGACAATGAGAGAGACGACGAGACGAAGAACGAGATTGAGAAGAGGAGAGTTTTTTTGTGCATGCGTTGCGCGCGCGCGGGCCCACGTGTATATATTGTATGTGGTCGTGTGTTGGTGTGTGTGTGGACCTGTGTGTGTGAATGTGTGTGTGTGTTCGTGGTGTGCTGCGTGTCTGTTGCGGTGTGTAGCGTGTGGGCCGTGTTGTGAGTGTGTGTGGGCTTGTGTGTGTTGTGTGTGTGCTGTGTTGCGTGATTGTGTGTGTGTGCTGTGTGTGGTGTGTGTGTGTGGTGTGCGTGTGCGTAACGATTGTGTGCGTGTGTGCGCGGCGCGCGCGTTTGTGTGTGTGTGTGTGTGTTGTGGTGCGTGTGTGTTGTGTTGTGTGGGCGGGTGTGTGGTGTGTGTGTGTGGTGTGTTGTTGTGTATGCTCGATGTTTACTGTCATTACATCTCCATCGACCATCCGAGCAGCACATGACCTCGTTATAGTGACAGCGGATCGGTGGCTGAGCATGAGGGGGGGCTGCTAGCGATGTGATGAGCGGATGAGGGAGTTGCTTGCAGCTCCGTTCTCCGCTTTCGGCCGAGCGTGGTCTCACAGTATGTGCGGACGGCGCTCACGCAGAAGCGCCCGTGCGAGAGAGGGGAGGAGGGGAGGCGAGGGGCCGGTAGAGGAGGATGCTGGCAGCAGCCGCAGCCGAGCTTGGCTGTAAAGCCGATGAAGCTCGTTAAACTGTTAGTGGGTATTGCTGCCTGCTGCTAGTTCTGCGTGCTGCTACTGACTATTATGCTACTACTGCGCTACTAATGCTGCTAACTGCTGCTGCTACTGCTGATGATGGTTGCTGGGCTGCTGGCTGCTGCCTACTGAGCTCATCTGAGTTAATGCCTGTGCCCTGCTGCGCTGCTTACTGCTGCTACGTTGCTGGCCTACTGTCTGCTGCTGCCTGCTTTTGATGATGTTGCTGCTGCTGCTAGCTGCTGCTGCTGGATGATGTTGCTGGCCTTGCTGCTGCCTGCTGCCCCGTGCTTGCTTGCTGCATGATGATGTTGCTGGCTGCTTGCCCTGCTGCTACTTGCTTGACTGTACCTAGTACTGACTTACTGCCTGCTGCTACTGCTGCGCTCTTGCGCCCTGTGCTTGCTGTCTGCTGCTAGTCTGCTGTGCTACTACTAGCTGCTATAGCTACTGCCTACTGATTAATGCTGCTGGCTGCTGCATGCTTATGCCGCTGACTACTAGCTACTACCCCACTGCTGCTGCTTTGCTACTAGTTACTGCTACTACTACTGCTACTACTACTGCTACTATTAGCTGCTACTTACTTGCTACTACTGGCTGCTACTGCTTGCTATGCTGCCCTGGATGATGTTTGCGTGGCTGGCTGCTGCTGCTGCTTACCTGTACTAGTACTACTACTGCTCGCCTGCTGCTGCGTCTGCTAGTCTTCTGCTGCTACTACCTACTGGCTACTACTAACTGCGTACTATTAATGCTGCTCGCTGCTGCCTGCTACCTGCCTACTGACTACTACTACGACTGCCCTTGCTGCGCCTGCATGATCGTTGCTTGCTGCTGCCTGCTGCTGGGCTTGCTGCTTGCTGCTACTACTGCTACTAGTACTTAGCTACGTGCTGCTGCTGCTTGTGCTGCTGTGCTACTGTTGCTGTCTGTTGCGTGCTGCTGTTGCTGTTGCTTGCTGCTACTGTTGCTGTTGTTGTTGTTGCTGCTGGCTGTTGCTAACAACTTACCACTTACTACTACTTGCTGCGTGCTTGGCGGATTGCTGCTGGCCACTGCTGCTGCTTGCTGGCGTACTTGTTTCTGCCCTGCATGCTTTGCTGTTGCTGCTGTTGCTGGTGGTGGTTGCATTGCTGCTGATGCTGCTGCGATGCTGCTGCTACTACTCCTGCTGGTGCTGATTTCCTGTCGACTACTACTACTGCTACTGCTGCTACTTACTGCTGGCTGCTGACTGCTACTGCCTGCTGCTGCTGCTGCTGCTTGCTTGCTGCACTTACTGGTCTGCTGGCTACTTTTACTACTACTACTACTACTGCTGCTGCTGCTGTTGCTCCTACTACATACTGCGGATGTTACTGTTGCTGACTAGCTAGTACTTACTACTGCTACTTGCTGCTGTACTACTATTGCTTTGATGCTTGCTGTTGCTATTACTACTACTACTACTGCTTGCTGCCTGTTGCTTGCTGCTACGACTGACTATGCTCTTGTGGCTGCTTAGTGGTGGTGGGTGGCTGGGGACGGTGGTCAGGTCCGGTGGTGGTGCGTGCGTGGTGGTGGTAGTGGTGGCGGTATGGTGGGTTGGTGGTGGTGGTGTGGTGGTGGTGTGGTACGGTCCGGTTGGTGTTGGTTGGTGGTGGTGGTTTGGTGAGTGGTGGCTGAGTGGGTGTGGTGGTGGTGGTGGGTGGCTGGTATGTTGTGTGGTGGGGTGTGGGTTTGGGGTGGTGGTGGGTGGTGGTGTGGTGGTGGTGTAGTGGTGGTGGTGTGGTGGTGGTGGTGGTGGTGTGGTGGGGTGGTGATGACAGCGGCCGGCGCGGCGCAGGCCGGTGAGTCCGTGCGTGAGTGAGTGGTGGTGGTGTGCTTGCGCTGTGTGGTGGTGGTCGGTGGTCGGTGGTGGGTGTGGTCGGTGGTGGTGGTGGGTGTGTCGGTATCTGGTGTGGTAGGTGGTGGTTGTGGTGGCTCTAGTGGGTTGGTGGTGGTGGTGGGTGGCGTGGTGGTGTAGGTGGTTGGTGGTGGTGGGGTGGTGGTGGTGATGACGGCGCGCGGGCGGTTGGTGGTGTGGTGGTGGTGTTTAGGTGTGGTGCGTTGGTGTCGGTTTTGGCGTGGTTGGTTGGTGGGTTAGGTGGTACGGTAGGGCTGAATGGTGAACTGGTGTGATGTTGGTGCGTGGCGTTACGGTCGGGGGGTGGTCCTGGGTGGTGGTGGGCGAGTTGGTAGGCTGGTATCCTGTGTGGTTGCGGGGATCTGTTGAGGTCTGTGTGATTTGTACCGTGCGGTGCTCGGTCAAGAGTGTTTGGTGTAGTCGTCGTGTTTTGCGTCAGCGTGGTGTTGATGCCCCTTCGTTTGTATGGTGAGGCTCGGGGTCAGGGCTGGTTTGCATCTATCGGTGTCTTGACACTGCGCGATTGGCCGTTCTGTTAGTGTACGTTGGTCATGGTCGGGTCGGTTTTGTAGTTAAGCCGTGGTAGTGGTGATTGGGTTGGCTTAGGTCGGTGGTGGGTTTGGTTGGTGTGGTTGTGGAGTATCTGGTGGTTCAGGTGAGTTGGCACGTATGGCCACGGGGGCGTGCTGGAGGGAGTTAACTGTGACAGGTTCGGTGGGTGGAGGTGGTTGTGTACGGGTGGTGGTGGTGGGGTGGTGGATGGTGCGTGGTGGTGGTGGTGGTGTGGTAGTCGGTGGTGTGTGTGGTGTGGTGGTGGTGCTGTGGGCTGGTGGTGGTGCTGGGTCGGTGTGGTGGGTGGTTGGTGTGTGTGTTTTTGGTGGTGGTTCGGTCGGATGTGTGCCGTGACGACGGCGCTCTGCCCGGCCCCGCCGGCCAAGGCGGCGGCCCGCTCGGCGCGGCCGGCGGCCAACGGCCGCGGGCGGGCCGGCGGCGGTGTTGGTTGGGTGGTGGTGGTTGGTGTCGGTGGTCGGTGGTGGCTGGTGGTGGTGCGTGGTGGTCGGGTGGTGTTGGTGCGTGGAGGTGCACGGTGGTGGTGGTCGGGTGGTGGTGGTGGTGGTGGTCATTGGGGGTGGTGGGTGGCTGGTGGTGGTGACGTGCGTGTCAGGTGGTGGGGTGGTGGTGTGTGTCGTGGGTGGTTCGGTTTGGCTCGTGGTGGTGGTGGTGGTGGTGGAGTGGGTGGTGGTGGTGTAGGTTGTGTGGTGGTCGTTGGTGAGTGTGGTGAGTGTGGTGGTAAGGTGGTGGTGTGGTGGTGGTGGTTGTGGTGGCGGTGATCCCGGGGCCCGCGCGTCGCGGCCCCGCCGCCCGGGGCGCGCGGCCGCTCTCGGGGTCAACCACATGGTCTGTGTTGGTGGGTGTGTGGTGGTGTAGGCGGTGTGGTCCGGTGGTGGTGGTGGGGTGGTGTGGTGGTGGTGGTGGTGGTATGGTGGTGATGTGAGTGGTCGGTCGTGGTGGGTGGTGGTGTGGTGTGGTGGGGGTGGTGGTAGGTGGTTGGTGGTGGTATCGGCTTATTGTGGTGCTGCGTGGTGTGGTGGTGGTGGTGGGTAGGTGTGGTTCCGCCCTGGTGTGGGTGGTCTGGTGGTGGCTGGTGCGGTGGTAGGTGGTGGTGGTGGTGGTGGGTGGGTGGTCGGTCGGCTGTCATGGTGGTGTGGTGGTTGGTCATCGCTCCGGTGGTGGTCGTGCGTGGTGGTTGTGGTGGTGGTGGTGGTTTGTAGGTGGTGTGTGTGGTGAGTTGGTGGTGGTCATCGGTGTGTCCTCCTGACCGGTGCGTGTGTTTTCGCGGTGCGTTGGTGGTCTGTGTGGTTCCGCGCTCGTGGTTCGGTCCTGGTCCGTGCCGTTATCTCAGCGTCCGTGTCCGCCGCGTCTGCCGGTCTTGGCGTCACGCTCGCGTCCGGTCTGCATGCTCGCATCTCGTTTCGCGGTCCATCTTAGGTGCCGGTGGGTCCCCCCCGTTCCGCCTCCCACCTGGTATAATGTGGCTCAACTTCGATGGTTGCCTCGCCTGCTCATAGTCGGTTTATTCTCTTTTTCCCCTAGTGTCCCCGCACTCCACTTCGAGCCATCAGCCCCCATCGTAATATCCTTATCGCCTGAACACTACTCACCAAACCCCCCCTCCCCCCCCTCCATCCCCAGACGCGCGCCGTCACCACTCCTCCTCTCATCGCCTTTCTCACTTCCTAACCCACCCCCCGCTCTTCCCCTCAGCCTTCCGCCTAGCTGACGCTGGCCTATCTCCCCCCTCCCCCCCTTTTTGTCCGCCTTCCCGCGGTTCCTGTACTGTCGCGTATCTACCGGCTGGTGTGCCAGCTTGTGTGTGCCCTCTTCGGTGTGTGGCCTCGTTTTCGCGTCGTCGCGTCGCTGGTCGGTGGTGCTTGTTGGTTCCGGCTATCTCCTGGGTCTTGACGGCTAGTACTCTGCGTCTTAGCGGTTTCGCGTTTTTACCCCTCTACGCCCTCCGCGACTCGTCTGCGTCATGGTTGTGCGCGGTTTGCTACGCACTTCCTATTTTACTATATTGTTCGATGTGAACATACACTCGTGACTCATACATGGCCCATGGCAAGCAATTAATGTCATGAACATTAATTCAAATCGTCCAGGTTTTTTTTAACTAGTTGAGAGACAATCTTATCAGGTAAGAATTTGACGATTTGTTTAGTCCCGTTAGTTCTTACTTTTAATGTATAAAAAATGTTAATTTTTTTTTTACAAATTTTACCATAGAAAATTCGTGAAAATACCCTTTAAATGATATTTTAGAGTATTTAAATTGAATTTAAATGTATTTAAATTGCATTTAAGTCTATTTTAGAGAATTTATGCAGGACGTATACTTTCGTTGCAGTATATTATTTAAAATATTTAAGCGCAAAGCATTAGTACTTTCCCCTATACATTCTGATTTCCCAATTTCGTACTCTCGCTTTAGTTTTGCTTGTTTTTTCAGCGTGCGTTTTCTATTTCCAGCATGCTGGCTATTATTGGAAATATGTTAAATTGAGGTACTTATATTATGATAATAGTAAACTCGCCACGTCCCTGCACTGCTGATGTAAATACTGACGCAGGCATTGACCTGAATATGACATTGACGCAAACGCTGACGCAAGCATTGACGCAAACAATAAAGCAAGCACTGAAGCAAACATTGACGCTAATTTTCAGTCAAACGCTGGCGCATACATTGACGCATGACGTAAACATAGATTCATAATAATGACGCAAATATTGACACAAAAGTTGACGCGCGTAGTAAGGCGAGTAACGACGCAAGAATTGACGCAACTATGCAAATTCCGTCGCAAACATTGACATCTTACGCTGACGCAAGTATGCAAACGCGCGTGCGTAGCTCAACAGCAGACATTGACGCACACAACGACGCAACTATCGCTGACGCAAGTAATGACGCAAAAACAGTTGCATGACGCACGTAAGTTTCTTTAAACTACCCCGCAGTAAGCGTAGACACGATATACAATAACGATACTTACTTTCTATTGAAGTTGTGTAGACTTCTCCTCTGCCCACACACACACACACTGGGGCCCCGCGCTACAGCAAATATGATTTCACACTTTCTCAGCTTTCCTTTCGCTAGGCATCCACTGTGAAGCACGTTAGAGACACAGAGGAGTGGTAGCACAGTAGTTGTAGCGCGCAAAGAACACAGACACCTATAGCACTGGCACACACACGGTAGCACGGTAGCTCACTGTCTGCACACGATACGCACTCTCTCTGTGTTTGAGCGAAGCGATGGTACAGAAAGAGAGAGAGAGTTCTGCTTCTCTCTCTCTCTCTCTCTCTTTCTCGTTTTGGCTTCTTCTTCTTCTTATTCT
>NW_014580448.1:11833-13664 GCF_000485595.1 Priapulus caudatus | reverse complement strand
CACACACACACACACACACACACACACACACACACACACACACACACACACACACACACGCACACACGCACACGTACACACACACGCACGCACACGGCCGCACGCACGCACGCGCGACCTCGACATCTTGCTCCGCCGCGAGGAGAAATCGGAAGAAGAAGAAGAAGAAGGATACTTGCTGGCAGCTTGCATCAACGCGAACGCAAATGTAGTATAAACTGTTTACGCTGGCCTGATCGTAGGCGATTACACGTAGAAACAGCCATGTGTGTGCGCGTGCGTGGGCGCGCGCGCGTGTGCGTGCGTGTGTGTGTGCGTGCGTGCGTACGTGGTGTGCGTGCGTGCGTTTGTGCGTGCGTGCGTGCGTGCGTGCGTGCGTGCGTGCGTATCTGTGCGTGCGTGCGTATCTGTGCGTGCGTGCGGCTCTCACACTCAGTTTAGCACACTCGGCGGAGTAGCCCGGATGCTAGTATAGGTAGAAACTCTCGCATCCTGGCGTGACGTCATCGCTTCGCTCCGAAGATGGCGCGGATAGACACTGCGCAGCGACGAACGATGACGTCACGCCACTCGCTAAAAAACATAAAATCCTCGCGTCATTGTTTACTGTTCGTCTGGCCAGTATGTTGCCCCAGGAGATAAAAAGCTAGATAAAAAGGCAGAGTGCGAGAGAAGCGAGATAACAGGAGTGAGGGGTAGGTGGGGGTAGAAGCAGCGGCGTCACTAGGGTTGGTGACACACGGTGCGGCAACTCATGGTGCCACCCCCATGGACCTCCTCCCGTACCAGACCAGACATACAGAATCCTTATGCTAGCCGCACACTATCCGATTTTGCTTTGTGCACAGCACTATAACGCCCCGCACACTATCCGACCCGCTCCGCTCCCGATTCAAAATTCGAATCGGGCTAAAATGACCTCCCGAGCCAATCTTAAGCCTCCCGAGCCAAGCTAAAGCCTCTCAATCCAATCGTAAGCCTTCAAATCGCGCTCGGGTCGGATAGTGTGCGGCTAGCATTAGTAATGTTTTTTGTACTAATGTTGCTCGTAAATCGTAATTGACAGATCAACACTGCGGATCGCAGTAAAAAAAGCAGCAAATTTGCAATTTACTAAAGACGAAGAGAGAGAATTTCAATACGGAACGACAGAAACAAAGAAGCTAAACGTAACAATCATTTAAATCATTTATAAAGGATAAGAACAGCAATCATAATTATTATTATAACCACGCAACCCCCCTGTGACGCCAAAAAATGCGATAAGAAAAGGACAGCAAGGGCGTGTACAGGATTTGTACCAGGGGGCGGCGGATTCTAACCGTAACCCAAACTTGCGAGCACGCGAAGGGGGGGGTCTGGGGAGCCCTCCCCACCCAAATTTTTGAAATTAGACCTCTTTAGATGCGTTTTCTGCGCAAGCAGGAGGGGGGGTCCGGACACTCTGGACCCCCCCCCGCTGTACACGCCCCTGGACAGATAAAGGCAAGACTTTATAATGACGAGGAATGAAACGGATGAAAGCTAAGAAGCGTCCGCTGATAGTTTTATAGGTGTTTTTTCATCGCCTCTTCATCAACGCTCAGTTTTTCTAACTGTCGCTGATCGAGTTACAGGAACCAATGCTGTCGGCACTATACGATCGAGTGCTGCTAACGACGCATACTCCACCCTACACACACGTACACACACCACACACACACACACACACACACACACACACACACACACACACACACACACACACACACACACACACACACACACACACACACACACACACACACACACACACACACACACACACACACACACACACACACACACACAC
>NW_014580448.1:5865-11102 GCF_000485595.1 Priapulus caudatus | reverse complement strand
CACACCACACACACACCACACACACACACACACACACACACACACACACACACACACACACACACGCACATTGTAATAATATAATGAATGAGTAATATGAAATGAATCGTAATGGCGATTATGTTCATAGTTAGGATTTCTGCCTTACAGTAGACCCAGTAGTGATGCTGGCAGCCATGTTGCTAGCGGTGGCGCTGCTAGCAGCAGCAACGCCAGCTGGCGGCCAAGACCTGAAATACGCCGACGTCCAGAGCATTGTCAACTGCTCGACGACGGCAAATGACGATGACGGCAATGTAGTTGTCACCTATCGCGACTCCTGTCAAGGTAAGCACTGGCAGAAATAGCGATGACGTCATCACATCGTCGTTCTACTAAGTTTTATGGCTAATACATTAATGAGATTATATCGATAATTGATATTTAATCGATATATTGATGAGATTTAAAAAATCGATAGATTTGATTATTTAATCGCGATGTATAATGAGATATATCGATCATTTGTATTAATCGATGTATTGAATGAGATTATCAATCGATTCATTTTCTAATTTAATACGATATATTCGAATGTAAGATTAAATAGTCGATCCATTGTAATATTTAAATCGGATAATATTTATGAGATTATATCGAGTTATTAAATAACGTTATTATTTGGCAATTCTGTTGATGTAAAAACATCGACAATTATTAATCAAATTGACGTGGATTATTAATCAAATTGGTAAACATGGATTGCAAAAACGGCGTACAAAGAAATTACATATTTTCATGAGCAGGTTTTTAATATAATTAGTTTTACAAATTATAAAATTATTGAATAATTTGTGTTAAGCATTAATTTCGAAGTGACTCCTTTTATTTCTGATATACTCTAGATATTATATTTCTATTATTCTTTACCTCTTATTATTGCTAATTATTTCTGTAATATTATTGAATAATTTGTGATGTATTAATTTCGAGCCCTTTTCTTAAAGTGATTACGTCACCGTAGACACCGTAAAAAAATATTATTTCCACTTTTTCACAAAATAGAAGTAATTCTGTTCACTTTTTATGGTTAAATTGCTGCATTATACTTCCTGTTTTACTATATTGTTCGATGTGAACATACACTCGTGATGCATACATAGCCCATAGCCAGCAATTAATGTCAGGAACACTAATATCAAATCGTCCAGGTGTTTTTGGATTTTTAACTAGTTGAGAAACAATCTTATCAGGTAAGGATTTGACGATACGTTTAGTCCCGTTAGTACTGACTTCTAATGTAAAAAAATGGCAACAAAATTTTTACAAATTTTACCATAGAAAATTCGTGACGTAGTCAATGGAACTCTTCTGTTATCGCTGACTTCGATTCCGAGAGTAACTTTAGTTCGTCGTTCTGCCGCCAGGGTTCGTCATGGACGTGTTCACGATGCGCGCGTGCCGCTGCGACGCCGCCTGCGCCAACTACGGCGACTGCTGCCTCGACTCGCGCTTCCTCGCCGAGCAGGAGCACCGCCAGGAGGCGTGGCGGTGCCGCGACTTCGGACAGCCACAGTACAGCGAGGGCGTCTACATGAAGGCGGCGTGCCCGCCCGGTTACCACGGCGACGGGAGGCTGCGGAAGGCGTGCGCGCGCTACAAGCCCGTCTCCGACCCGTTCTCGGCGACGCCCGTCACGAGCAGCGCCACCTGGACGACGTACCAGAACGTCTACTGCGCCGCCTGCGCCGGGGAGGACCTCGACGCGGTCGCCCCCTGGCGGCCGGCGTTCTATTGTTCGCGGGCGGTGCCGAAGGACGCGGCGACGACGCCGCGCGACATGTACGCGTTGCTAGGCAACGGCTCGTGGAGCAGTCGTCTGCATCGCTGGTACCTGCCGCAGTTCGGCCGCTCCGCCTCCTGCTCCCTCCACCTGGACGAGCCGGCAGGGATGTCGAGAAGCAAGACAGCGGCGGTGGGAGACCCGGCGGGGATGTCGGGAAGCGAGACAGCGGCGGCGGGAGACCCGGCGGGGATGTCGGGAAGCGAGACAGCGGCGGCGGGAGACCCGGCGGGGATGTCGGGAGACGACGCGGCGGGGGACCCGGCGGGGGCGTCGGGAATCCGGCGCTGCCGCGTGACGACGGGCGAGTGCCCGGCGGCGTGGAGCGACGAGGCGACGCGGGGAGCGTGCGGCGCCTACACGGGCCACGTCTACAAGAAGCGCGCGCCGCCGATCTACCGCAACGTCCACTGCATGCTGTGCAACGGCGAGACGCCCGGCGCGTTCTCGTGCGCGCGCTCCTGGAACATACGGCAGGCGACCGAGTCGCGAATGTCGTTCGCGGTGATCATGGATGTGAGCGAGGGCCACGGCGACGCGTCCGTCGGCATGGCAACGCGCTGCGACCCGGGGTTTCTGCTGGACCCGTACACGGACGCGTGTCGGCTGGTCGCGTGCGGAAGGTTGTACGCGGAGATAGATGGCGCTTGCGTCTTGCTGGTGTCCGCCGACGTGAACGATGGTGGCGCATCTGTGAACTACACGAGTGACGGTGGCGCCACTGGCGTGTGGTCGCCGAACAACACGATCCTGTCGGCGTGCCACGCGGTCGAGTTAACGGTTGCCGACGGATACCGCCTCGTCGGCAATGGCTCGCTCTACGTCGGCTCTCACGACGCGCTCTACCACCAGGGGGAGTACGAGCTGCGCGACGGTGGCGCCGCGCCGTGGGTGTGCGCGCCCGAACAGAACGCGACGCTTTTCTTCCGATTCGGCGAGACGCAGGGCTGGGTGTCGTTCGCGGGCCAGGTGGCTTCCCTCGTCTTCCTTTCTCTCCACTTCTTCATCTACCTCCTCTTTCCTCCGCTGCGCAACGCTCCGGGAAAGATCCTCATGAGCCTCGTCTTCGCGCTCTTCGTCGCGCAGCTTCTCTTCGTCGTCGCCGTCTCTCGCACCGACCCGCGCGCGCTCTGCGTCGCGGTTGCCATGGCGATGCACTACTTCTTCCTCGCCAGCTTCTTCTGGATGAACGTGATGGCGTTCGACATACACAAGACGTTCGGCAGCGCCAAGCTGCAGCTCGGCCGACGTCGCCACGCCTTCGTCGTCTACTCGCTGTACGCGTGGGCGACGCCGGTCGTCGTCGTCGCCGTCGCCGCCGCTGTCGACGCCGCCGACGCAACAACGGCGCCGCGCTACGGCGACGGGATGTGCTGGATCACCTCCCGCTCGGGACTGTTAACGTGGTTTGCGGGCCCCGCCGGCGTGCTTCTCACGACCAACATCATCTTCTTCGCGCTGACGGCACGCACGATGCGCGCGACGCAACGAGCGACGCAATTCCTACGCAGCAAGGACGCGGCCGAGACGCAACGCTTCGCATTCTACGTCAAGCTGGCCGTCATCATGGGCGGGACGTGGATTGCTGGATACGTCGCCGCCTTCGCCGACGTTCCCGCGCTCTGGTACGTCTTCATCGTGCTGAACACCCTCCAGGGGGCGCTGATCTTCTTCTCGTTCACGTGCACGCGTAACGTGCTGCGGCTGACGCGAGAGCGGCTGAGCGGAGACAGCAAGCAGCGAAAGCGGCCGGTAGATGGCACCACGATCACGAACAAGACGAGCACGACGAGTCTGATGTCTAGAGGGATCAGTGTAGAAGCGGCTCAGGTGTACGCCAGCCGCGCAGGCCCGTCAAAACAGTTATCACATTCATCATAGTACTCTTAGTCGTAACCCTAACCCTAACCCTAACCCTAACCCTAACCCTAACCCTAACCCTAACCTTAAACGTAACCCTACCCTAACCCTAAACCTAATGTTAAACGTAACCCTAATCCTAACCCTAAGCCCAACCTTAAACGTAACCATAACCCTAACCCTAAACCTAACCTTAAACGTAACTCTAATCCTAACCCTAAGCCCAACCTTAAACGTAACCATAACCCTAACCCTAAACCTAACCTTAAACGTAACCCTAATCCTAACCCTAAGCCCAACCTTAAACGTAACCCTATCCCTAACCCTAAACCTAACCTTAAACGTAACCCTAATCCTAACCCTAAGCCCAACCTTAAACGTAACCCTAACCCTAACCCTAAACCTGACCTTAAACGTAACCCTAACCATAAACCTACCCTAAGCTATGGCCCTAGCCCTAACCCTAACCCTAACCTTTATTCTAACCCGAACCCTAATCATAATTCTAAACTTAAAGACGCACTATGCGCATCCAAACGCTAATTTCTCTAGTACTAGACTAGCAAATACTTCGTGTCATGCATAATCATACTACCTTATGACAAAATAAACTCTAGTTCCTCCTATTTCACTGCGCGTTGTCTTATAAAAGGCAAATGTTTACATAGATTAGCGGTGTATCAGAGCGAGCAAGTATATATAAGAAATGCGTAAAGTACAAGGTAAGACGTCGAAACGTTTACGGTGCGTTTAAATGATTGCTGTTTGGTTAAAAATGAACTTGTTCATTTATTGAATTATTAACTGTGTGTTTTTCAGATAACTTGCTGTAGTTTACGGACTTTTGATGTCGCAGCAGATATACGAATAATGTTAGTCAGTATGCTAGTGAGTGTAACTATACTGGTGTAATGTAACTTCACGTGTATGTGCAGTGTAACTATGCTAGTCTTACGTAACCCAGTGAGGCATCATGCAAGCGTGCCACTATTGTATATATATATGCAATATTTCTTTCTCGTCCATTGATTAATGTTCGATATATCGATTGACGTTTGATCGGATGATCGATTAGTAATAGATTGATAGATAAATTAGTAATGGAATCGGATTGAAGAGCAGTGTACAGATGGAGGGGTGAGAGAATAGATAGAAGATCACAGGGAGAGTGACTTGAATGAGAGAGTGGACAAGGGGCTATAAGTTACATAAGAGAGATAGATAGAGAGACAGAGAGATAGAGAGATAAGAGAGATAGAGAGACTGATATTAGATTATTAGATTATTAGGTAAAATATTCTCGCTATGCTATTTATTTAGTCGATGGCGATCTACAGAATGTGAATTAACTGTAACTTGGTATCGCCTTTGTTGTCTTATACTGTATCTAGTATTATTCACATTATTGTATTTTATTATTATTATATATGTAGCTTAACGTGTTGTGTAGCACAAGAATGAAAAGAGAAAGTACGATAGATTATATATAGTTACTATAAAGAATGTGTACAATAGACTGTTAAGCACACACGCTTGCTGTGTTTTAATTATATAT
>NW_014580448.1:3700-5382 GCF_000485595.1 Priapulus caudatus | reverse complement strand
CGTATGCTGTTATCTAGATCCTGATCCAGGCATCTAGATCCGGATTCAGGCATCTAGATTCGGATCCAGGCATCTAGATTCGTATGCTGTTATCTAGATCCTGATCCAGGCATCTAGATCCGGATTCAGGCATCTAGATTCGGATCCAGGCATCTAGATTCGTATGCTGTTATCTAGATCCTGATCCAGGCATCTAGATCCGGATTCAGGCATCTAGATTCGGATCCAGGCATCTAGATTCGTATGCTGTTATCTAGATCCTGATCCAGGCATCTAGATCCGGATTCAGGCATCTAGATTCGGATCCAGGCATCTAGATTCGTATGCTGTTATCTAGATCCTGATCCAGGCATCTAGATCCGGATTCAGGCATCTAGCTACGGATCCAGGCATCTAGATTTGGATCCAGACATCTAGATTCGTATGCTGTTATCTAGATCCGGATCCAGACATCTAGATCCGGATTCAAGTATCTAGCTCCGGATCCAGGCATCTAGATTCGGTTCGCTTACTTAGAGAACATGCGGTCTGGCAGCAGGATCAGTTGGCTTCTGTACGTGGATGCTACAGTGAATCTGCCTCACACGCCTCAATGCTGATGGCGTACGTAACAGTGGAAGGCGTCCATTGGCAGCATGCCTGAATAAGCATCGAACAGAAAATAAATTAAAAAATAATACGCGGAGAGTTTCGTCGCTTGCACAACATAATTCATACACTTCACATACGCTTTATTCCTATATTCACATATATTTATATTTCCTATATATATTCACATATATTCGTGCTAAATAACCGCAGATTCAACGTCTAAACTCCGCTCGAAACCTTTGCTATAGCTAAATGGTGCGCCTTGTCTGTATTACATACCTTGCGTGCGTAATGCAAAGTAGTGCACTCTAGTTCCGAATTTTATCACACACAAATTCAAGGTCTTTTCCAGAGATGAATTAGTGAACAATTGGCGGAAGTCAACTGTTGTATGCCACCAATATTTCTCCCCGGTACATATCACATAGTAAAAAAATAAATATCTTGGAAGAAGAAAGTCACTTACATAGAAGTTCTGAGAAGGGACAGAGTCAAACGAGGATTACTTTACACCATGAAGATGAGAAAAGATACTTCTGAGATATTATTCGTCGGAATTGCACGCATAGACAGCTACTCGAAGGAAATGGGAATGGAAAAAGACTAAGAGGCAGGCCAAGAGCTACTTTGGCAAGTAACATCAATGATCAAATAATGGATGGGAATGAGTTAGCATTACTGCGTCAGCGCAGCACTGAACAGGACACAGTCGCGGACTCTGGTGGCCAACATCCAGCAAGATATGTCTACCTCAAGAAGAAGATCATATAGTGCCGCCATCTATCGGTGGCTATGCTCGAACTCGCTCGGTACATGAATTCTTATTTACGCAAACATTAGCGCTGTAAGAAATTAACGATTTAAAAAACAACAACAACAACATAAATATACGAATATGAACACCTTCGCGTTTACGAAACATGTACAATATATATATATACAATATATTAACAAATAGATATGCAATACATATTTTCGGCCGTATCATAACATGTTTTACATCGTGGCATAATATCATGTAGAAGCTACTGCTGTTGCTGCTGCTACTGCTGCTGCTGCTGCTACTGCTGCTACTGCTGCTACTGCTGCTA
>NW_014580448.1:2661-2933 GCF_000485595.1 Priapulus caudatus | reverse complement strand
GAGAGAGAGAGAGAAAGAGAGAGACGGGTTGTTACCACAAACGCATTTGAGCTTCCCGTGATTTCGTATTATATCGTTATAATAATTCACCACACTACCCACGCTTTCTGCTAATTAGCAATATGACGTCATTATTTCATTAATAATTAACCATCACTCCGGAGCCGACGTCACACGTTCGCTGTTCGGGTAATTGCAATGTCCGATTGTAATATACGCCTGACGCGTACACACGCACGCACACACACACACGCACGCACGCACACACACAC
>NW_014580448.1:1881-2566 GCF_000485595.1 Priapulus caudatus | reverse complement strand
GAGACTGTGAGAGGAGTAGTGAAAAGGAGGGTGAGAGAAGCGAGACGAGACAGGAGGGAGAGGAGAAAGTGGAGGACAGAGAGAGAGGAGAGAAGAGAGAGGGGAGAAAGACGAAGAGAAGAGAGAGAGAGAGAAGAGAGAGAGGGAGAGAAGAGATAAGAGAGGAGTAGATTAGAGAGGGAGAGCAGAGGAAAGAGAGAGAGAAGAGCAGAGAGAAGAGAGAGACGAAGAGAGGAGAGAGGAGATGTGTGTGCGAGACGAAGAAAGCAGGGACAGAAAGAGAAAGATAGCGAAAGAGGGTAAGACAGAGAGCGAGAGCTGCGAGACATCTCACGCACACATTCGTTATCTCTCTACTTCCACATCTCTCTCACACATGCGTTTTATCTCTCTCTCTCTGCTCTTCGTTTCTGCTTTTTTTTCTCTTTCGTTCTCCCTTTCCTCACCCTCTCTCTCATTCTTTCCCTCATTGATTTCACACACACACACACCAGTCACTCTGTGTGTTTACAGGATAAACACAGCTGTCGTCGTCTGCTCTGTGACGTCACGTAAATCGTTCTTCTACGGATTGCCCTCTCCGCCCCAGATCGCCCTCCTCCTCCTCTACCTCTACCTCCACCTCCTCCTCCTCCCCCTCCTCATTCTCCTCAGCTTCCTCATTCTACTCATCTTCCTCCTCCTC
>NW_014580448.1:0-576 GCF_000485595.1 Priapulus caudatus | reverse complement strand
AGAGAGAGAGAGAGAGAGAGAGAGAGAGAGAGAGAGAGAGAGAGAGAGAGATAGAGCAGCAAACGAGCTGAAACCAGCTATAGCTAGCAACCGTCAACACACGCGGAGGTTGTATACTAGTGACTGAGCTGTCACGTGTATACTAGTGACTGAGCTGTCACTACCTGTCACTCACAGTTAAGAAGAAGCGGTGACGTCACAGCAGCCGACGTCAGGCTCGCTGTTTCCTCTCGTCGCCGCCAGGATGCGCTCGCTTCCGTCTCCCCACGCGGAGGACGTCATTTCGCCTCAGCTACCCTTCCTCTCCTCAATCACACACCTGCAGGGGATGAAAGGCACCGCCGACGCGCTGTCGCCGGCCGCTGCTGCTAGCGACGTTGACGATGGCGGGAACGTCGACGGAGGAGCGGCGACGATGATGAGGACGGCTCCAACGGTCTCCAGCGCTGGTAAGTCACGTGACGTGTAGTCGTCGTCGTCGTCGGCGTGGTCGTCGTCGGTAGCGTCGTCGTCGTCGTCGTTAGCGTCGTCGTCAGCGTCGTCGTCGTCGTCAGCGTCGTCGTCGTCGTCAGCGTC
>NW_014580447.1:12317-17193 GCF_000485595.1 Priapulus caudatus | reverse complement strand
GAGAGAGAGAGAGAGAGAGAGAGAGAGAGAGAGAGAGAGAGAAGAAAGAGAGAGGAGAAAGAGAGAGCGAGAGAGAAAGGAGGCTTTCGTTTCTACGCTCTTCACCTCGATGGTATTCGAACCGAGCAGCAACAACGACAATAACGCAACAGACGCTTCGATGCGATTCCGTCTCTCGTACCGTGATAAAACAAGGAGAGAGAGAGAGAGAGAGAGNGTCGGGCTAGAAAGACCGAGGGGCGGGGTAGAAGTAGAGAGATGAGAGAGACAGAGACGCGAGACGAGGGGACTGAGGGACGGCCCACGATGAGAGAAGGCAGAGCCCGCGGAGACGAGAGAGACGCACAGAGGGAGAGCGAAACGGGAGAGAGAGAGAGAGAGATACCGAGAGCAGAGAGCAGCAGAGGGTGGAGGACGAGGAAGAGGCCCGCGCATTGATCGGACGAGACGCGAGGAGGAGAGGATGGAGGGGCCGCGAGGAGAGAGACGCACGAGAGAGACAGAAGGAGGCAAGGAGAGAGTAGAGCTAGAGCAGGCGGGGAAAGGGTGGCAGAGACAGCAGACACGGCAACCAGCATACCAAAGCACTGAGAGAAAAGAGGACAGACAACAAAAGGAAATGGAAGAGAAAGGGCATTAGAAGAGAGTAGAGAGGAAGCTCAGGAAGAGAGAGAGATGAGCAAAGCAATGAGAAAGGGGAGCCCCCCGCAGATGGGACGGAGAGCACGAGGATGAGGCGAGACCGAGGAGAGCGAGGAGCGACAGCCACAGCAACCGAGAGGGCTGGACGGTTGAAAGAGACAGACAACAAAACGGAAAATGAAAAGGAGAGCAAGATAAGAGAGAGAGAGGAGAACAGACGAGTGAAGAGAGATGAGAGATCGAGAAAGAGAGAGACGATAAGATAATATAGACAAAGAGAGAGGAGACACTGCCGAGAGACGGAGAAAAGAAGAGGAAAGACGAGAAGAGAGCGAGAGACCATCGCGTGCCGCCGAAAATTTGGCGCGAATCTCTCGGCAATTTCTGCTCTGCCGCTCTAATGAAAATTAGCCTGCTATACTGTACGCGCCTTGCTGCTGCCGCTGTATGCTGCTCTGGCTGCTGCGCTGTCTCGCTCCTCGTTGCTTGTTGTTGTGTTGACGGACGACGACGACGACGACGGCGCCATGATAGATGGAGGAATGATGATGAAAATGACGACAACTACGACAGATGAATGATTGACGACCGATGCGATAATGGTAAGTGGATGTGACGATAACAACGTCGGCCAGCGATGGTCGACGGACGACGATGATCGGCAATCATTGATCATCACTATTTGATCCCGCATGGACGGACAATGAAAAACGACGGGACGGACGACAACAATGCCGCCATGACGACGACCGGTACTTACGACGCATGATCGATGGATCCCGGCAATCATTGATCCCTTCACCATCTTGATGATAAGCGACAATGTCAACGACGAACGACAATGGCAACGGACGACGACCGACCGGACACCCCAATGGCAACGGACGACGACCCCAATCGCGCAACGAGCGACGACGACGACGACCCCATATGGCAACGACCCCGCGCAATGACATGGCAAACGACGCGACGACGACGACCATATGGCACAAACGACCCCGATGACAACATCCATGCCCTCGATGACGATCGGGATGATAATGAATTGGCGATGAGCCGACGCACCCGCGCTCCACGGCAAGCACGCGCCGCTCCAATTCATTCGCGATTTGTCACCAAACAACACACCCGTCTGGCAGTCCGATGCCACGGTGTTGAGCATTCGTCGCGCTCTGCGCGAATCCCCTCCTCGTCAAAACACGCGAGCACCCTGAAGCCATTAATCAGCAGCTGCCGAGCAGACAGCCCACGTCGCGCACCTACTCACTAGCGGCACTCCCGCATGCGCGCCGGTCCCGGCTAGTCCTCACAATTATTATCACACCTATACGCATACCTTATACGAACACTACACCTATCTATTACACTATATACAGTAGTATAACTATATCACTACATACTATCTAACGTACCATATTCAATTTATTTACACCTATATACGGTACATACTATATACCTACAGTAGATCTACTATACCACTATATACATACATTTACTATATACTTATACTATAGACTATATACACGATAACATATTATATTTTAGCATACACTAACAATTTACCTCATAATTGCCTATACTTATATACCATACACCTACCTATGTGTGTGTGTGTGTTTTTATTACTACATACACTAACATACCACGTATAATCTATTACACTTATATACATATATCACTATCATACTACATTACACTATAATTTATACACATACGTATTACTCATAGCATACTAGTATACTACACTACACCTACATGACACTTTTATTCTTATCACCAGCTACTATACATTAATATACTATATAACTACATAAACCAGCCAATACCTGATAATTCTATACGACTAGCCTTATTGCCACCCCTCCCATCTACATATGACATCCACGTAACATACGTACCTGACACTACACGTATTTAATTCCTATACACTATATATCATATTATCACTATAGACTACACTGACACTACATTTACACTATATTTTAGTAGCCCACTCACCTATACCATACATGACTCATATACTAGCATACCACTACATTACCACCGTATAATTCTATACCTATGATACATCATTGACGCCTAGTATACTTACATACACTACCTACACTATAATTCTAATACTACTAGTATACATATATACTATGACTACCTACACACATACGACTATAATTATACACTATATACAGTATCATGTACTTAGTTATACTACATACACTGCATAAATTGTATGTTACACTATATACATACATACTATATACTACATACACTACATACACCACATACACTATAATTTATACACTATATACATACATACTATATACTACATACACTACATACACTATAATAAATTTATACAACTATATACATAATACTATATACTACATACACTACATACACTATAATTTATACACTATATACATATATACTATATACTACATACACTACATACACTATATATTTTATACACTATATACGTACGTAGGTATACGTGTGCCGCGAAGGTAACCACAGCAGCAGTATAGTTGGTTGAAGCATGGTGAGCGCGTGGTGCATGTGCATGTGCGTGTGCGTGGTGCGTGTGTGGAGCGCGTGCGCGTGTGCGTGCGTGCGTGCGTGCGTATGACAGTATGGAGAGGGCGCGCCCACATGGGCGTGCGCGTGTGTGTATCCGTGCGTGCGTGCGTGTGTACGTCCCGCGGATAGCAGACAGTCGAGCTAAATAATATAAACACACACATATATAATATAACAGCGTGATCACCAGCAGGGTCGACGTAATTTGTCCGTGAAATTTCTCAGAAGAAGCCAAATATCAGCTAATAGTTGTGTTCTTCTATTGCTGAGAGACACGAAAGAGGAGAAGAAAGAAGGAGCGGGGAGGGGCGTTTATCAGAAGCCTTATAAGCTATGGGATAATGATTAGTATAGACTATTATAGCCCGCGGGAAAATACTCCGACGCCTGACAGTGACACTAATGTAACCCAATGTAACATATGTTACACATTACATATGTACATACTATCAAGAGCTAATAATACCTATTGATACTATTACTACTACTACTTGCGTTACGTTACTAAAGTTTCCGACGAACGACAATAGGGGGCGTTGTTAGACGCCTCGCAGCTCATACATAGCGAGTATATTATGTGATATTAACAATGAGTCAATGACGAATAGTGTACTATTATAACGCACGAGCAGAGTTTGCACTAGTAACAGTAATAAGTATGATGATGATGATGACTAAAATGTTTCTGACAACGTGAACGACCATGGTGGGTGGTGGGGGACGTTGTCGTAACAACCGTACTGAACTACGACACTGATGAACGAATACGAATGAATATGAATAATGAATGATGAATGATTTACGATGCGAGAATGGTTTATTCCCGGTTTGCCTACTCCCATTTCGCCTACGGCAAAGTTCCCATTTCGCCTACAGCAAAATTCCCTGTTGACCTACACCCATTTCGCCTACTCCCAATTCGTCTACGCTCAAAATCTATCCCATTCCCATTTCGTCTACGATCGGTTTGTTCACTATATAATCATTTATAACTAATAAAATATTGTTTTGATTGGCATACATAGATTACAGGAACCAGAAACATGAAAACAGTATATGAAAACATAGGTACAAATAATGAGAACATAACTTGACAAAATAAAAAACACAGTGGCAAATGGGAGTAACGAAATGGGAATATTGCCGATTCCGAGAGTAGGCGAAATGGGTGTAGGACTGTAGGTGAAATAGGAGTAGGCCAACTGGGATGTTATCGGAGAAGGGTTACCACTCACGCTAAGAGACTACACAGGTACACTCTACCTGCTAGCATTCTTAATAACGACAGAAACCGATCATGCTAACTAGGGGGTTCTGCGGCTATAATGATGCTACTATGCGTAAGACTTGGTCGTCGTACAAGCAACAGACCTGTCTATACACTAAAATACACAGAGTGCGAATCAACGGCATTAGCCCATCCACGCGTATCAATAATTGCAGCTCTCTATATTTTGTTCATCTTCCACAGTATCCGAGGAGGCTTCGTGTTACTATACTAGTGTCCGGGCGCAGGCAGCAGGCGAGTTGAAGTCACTAACTCTATCCACGCATGATGTCGCAACCCTATAGTTTGTTAATTTTCTTTCAACAAAGCCTTCTTCCTGCATGCGCGTGACATCGCTGCAGTTTTACATTCTATCCTTAATAAAGGCCAGCC
>NW_014580447.1:4817-7317 GCF_000485595.1 Priapulus caudatus | reverse complement strand
CTAATGATGATGATGATGCTGATGTTGTTGTTGCTGCTGCTGCTGCTGTTGTTGTTGTTGTTCCTTGCGCGCTGCTAATGATTGCATGCTAGCCTGCTGCTTTGTTTTCGCTGCCACTGTTGTCGTTGTTGTCGTTGTTGTTGTTGTGTTTGTTCGTTGTTGTTGTTGGTTGTTGCTATGCTGCTACTTGCTGTGCTCCTGCCGAGTTAACGTTTCCGGATTTCTTACTTCGATCGGATCGCATGTAATACGTTTCTGGAATTTACTTGTGATATAGCGTGTGATAGCGACGGATGTCCAGGAAGTCCGTCATACGACACGCACAGCGGCATTGGACTCGCTTTAAGAAAAAATATAATGGCTAAATAAATATCGAAATCTATTTACTAACTAGCAGTCTTAATGTTTCTCTACTCTCTTTCACGTATTATTGCCCGGAACAATTCCTGATAAATGCCGTCCAAAAATCTCATCCTGCAACACACGCTGGCCGCCGCACGCTTAGCTGCTGCAGCACTGACACCATAAATATAGATATATACTAGCCGGATACCCGCGTTGCCCGGGGAAATCAGTGCGCCGTTACTCAGTCTGGTGACGCTTCGGTTGAAAAGAAAATACCCCCGCAAAAAAATTTAATACTCTACTCCTATCCATGCAGTTCCATCCAATCCCATATCCATGCACATCCCATCCCCATCCTACCGCATACCCATCCCATCCGCATCTCATTAGTCCGCATCGCCATCCCAATCCATGTCCAGTCCACATGCCATGGACATGTCCATGCATCCCAATCCCCATCGCCACCGCAATCCCAATGCCATCCCCCATCCGCCATGCCAATCGCATGCATCGCCATGCACGCATCCTCCCATCGAACAACAGTAAAAGAACATACGAAATCAAAAGATAAAAGACTATTGAAACTCATTAAACATTAAAAATTAACAAAGTAAGCAAATTAAAAATAATTTCACCACTACTAAAAGACGTATGGTAAAGGCGGAAAGAAAAAATTAGAACAAAAAGCGGAAAAAATAAGTTCCCCAGCTGGAACTACGCAACCCCCGGGAATCGCCGTATGTAGGAGCAGGGATGTTCTAGCCGATTTATGCAGCTGCGCCGTTAGAAGGCATCCACGACCATGGATTACACACGGACATCGCGCCGCCATCTAGTGCATGAATAGAATTTTATCCCAATTCTTTAACTTTTAGTAACTTTTCTAAAATTTTTGCTTTCAGCCTCAGAACCCACCTCCCAGATGTTTTCAGTTTTCCCCTCTAGGCCGCTGCTGGAGTTCTCGTAGTATGCGCATTGTACGGGCACTAATTCGCGCCCTGGAACAACGCTTACGTAGTATATCATCTACTATAGTACGTATACTATATAATAATACTATATAAGCTGTCTAGTTTTAGTTCTACGGATTACCGTCATTATATCTATCTCTAGTACTATTATCCACCTCATTTATATTGTATTAGATATGCATATACCTATATATGGACTTTATAATTCCTTATATGGCTATTATATCTATATCGTTATCATTATATTAGTTAATTTAGGTCATGTCATACTAGCTGTTATGCTGTCAGTGACAATGCAGTGCTGCATGAGCAGCTAGCGTGCCGGCCAGCGTCTGTTTGAACGATAGAGCATGTGCGACAGGACATTTAGAAGGAACTATGTCGGCACACCTAAACTAGAGTGAAAGAGAGCTATCAGAACATTACGAAACTTGCGCTGCTAAATAGCATTTCTTACTTTTATTCTAGCACTTATATTTTATTGCACAACAAGCCGCTCCAAGTCCTGGGGAACGCAGACCCCGATTGCCTTCACCTTATCGGCCTTACTCACCGTTGACGCAAGCCATATGAGGACCGGAGAACCCAGATGACGGGACGCCAGAGCAGAGAGATGAGAAGAAGACAGGAGATGAGAGAGAGAGATCGGACTGTCTGACCGGCCCGAGACACCCGACGCAGACGATGACGACAAAGATTTCTGCAACTCGCGCTCCGCTGGAGCGAGACGAGAAAGACGAGAGAGGAGACGCGTGCGAAAGAGAGAGAGATGAGAGAGAGCGAGGTGGCGATACGAGACGCTGGAGGAGAGAGAGAGGAGAGAGAGAGAGACAGCAAGAGAGACACGTAAGCTGAACCACTCGCCGTGTGAAGCCCTCTCACTGCCTCCGTGAATGATCGCGCCCCTTGAGGAAGCAGACCGGGGAATCCCAGGAAGGCAACGAGCGCCAACGCATCCCGACATTCTTGTTCTCACCACGCCAATTTATTCTCTCTTACACCTCTTCTCTCTCCGCCGCCTCGCTCTCTCGTCTCTCTTCTCTCTCTCTCTCTCTCTCCTCTCTCTCTCTTTCTCTTTCTCTCTCTCTCTCCCTGCCTTTCTCTTCTGTATGTCTCTTTCTCTCTCCCTTCTCTCTAAACTTTTCTTTTCTTCTTTCCTCTTCTCCGCTTTTTATCTCCGGAAT
>NW_014580447.1:0-2369 GCF_000485595.1 Priapulus caudatus | reverse complement strand
TCTCTCTCTCTCTCTCTCTCTCGTGTGTCTCTCTCTCTCTCTCTCTCTCTCTCTCTCTCTCTCTCTCCTCCTCTCCTACTATTTCTCTCTCTCTCTCTCTCTCTCTTCTCTCTCTCTCTCTCTCTCACTCTCACTCTCTCGCTCTCTCTCATAAAAACGGGTTACAGCCGAGGCAGTTACAGTATTATGAGCGTTCATAAATCCACGCGCGCGGGTGCAGTCGCTAATGTTATAGACATAGACACACACGGGCCGGGCCCACAGGCGCTGTGTGCATATATAGTGTCATTAGTGTGCATAAGCGATATGAGAGAAGCGCAATGATGACGCGCTCGTGTTCGCGTTGAAATTTCTTGAATCGGCGTGTAAACCGTTAATTTAATTTATGCGGCTGTGCGGTGAACGACGAAGCGGCACTCCACAAACATACTCAACACACACGCACGCACGCACGCACGCACGCACGCACGCACGCACTCACACATATACACACCCGCATGCAAACACGCTCGCGCATGCGCACAGCGGTGGAGCCTAAACCTAAACAATACCACAGTTCTCATCAGCAGGTATACGAACGCAGGCACGCCCAACACGCCCACTCGTATACACGCAAATACACGCGCGTGCACGCGCACGTATAACGTTCGTGTGCGTGCACATACGAACGGACGGCGACTACAATGTTATATAGCAAACGAATTCAAATTGCGAACACGTTTTCGAAAAGCGAACAATTTGCGATCGTGTCTCGAAAATTGTTTTCTCACAAATGCCAGCTCTACTACCCGTGCTGATGAAATCATGCGCTGCCACAGACCACTAGCACAGACGCTCGATTCAGTTTCTAAATCATGGCTTCATTTTTTAAACTTTTTTTGCGGGCGCCCACGTGCGTTGCCGAAGGAAAAGACAGCGATAAAACCGGACATCGATACGTGTGTGTGTGTGTGTGGCGGGAGGGGAATGAAACACAGGTAGTAAGTGAGGTCGAAAGGGAATTAGAAAGAACAAAAGATGAGAGCGACTTGAGCGCGAGATCAAGAGAAGAGAAAGCCGCGCGAAACGAGAGAGAGAGAGAGGAGAGAGAGAGGAGGACAGGCAGAGAGAGAGAGGAGAGAGGAGGACAGCGAGAAGAAGGAGAGAGAGACGAGATAGAGAAGAGAGAGATCGAGAGATGAGACGAGTATGAGATCGAGAGAGAGAGACAAGAGGAAACGTAGAGAGAAGAGAGTGCGCGAAGAAGTCCGGGCGGTTCACGTGGTTAAATTAGGCTCTCAGATTGCCAGTGGAATAATGCTACATGCATTCGGGCTGAATTATGCGAGTCGAGTGTATCACCGAGGACTCTAGCCAGTAACGAAATCAAAGTAAGAAGGAAAGCGCCGCAAAAAACGGACAGATCAGACAGAGAAAGGTGTGTTAACGAAATGGTTATTGAGATGAGAGGGAAAGGGATGAGCGCAGACGATGAGAGGGAATAGGGAGAGGGTTGAGAGATGAGAGAAAAGAGAGAGAGGGGACATAATATATTATATATCTACTATACTACATACATCGACCATACACTACATACATACCATACATACATACATACAGACAGACAGACAGCAGAACAGGACAGACAGCACAGACAGACAGAACAGAACAGACAGACAGACAGACAGACAGACAGATACCAACCAGCAGACACAACAGACAGGACAGACAGACAGACAGACAGACATGACAGATCATGGACAGGAGTAGAAGATAGAGGGAGAACGACAAAGATAAGAGATAGACTGAGGAGAGACCGAGAGAGAGACGAGACGAGATGCGAGAGTTAGACGGCGCAGAAGAGAGGAGAATAGTACATAGATTAGATATGGATTAGCATATGATCACTAGATCAGAGAGCAGAGATTCGCGAGAGAGAGAGAGAGAGAGAGAGAGAGAGAGAGAGAGAGAGAGAGAGAGAGGAGATGCGTGAGAGAGGGGGAAGCGAGGGGCAAGGACACCCTCTCTAAAAGCATCAAGGATTCATGTGCAGGCGAAGACAAGTGGATTGAGGCGGCGGCAGCTTCGCTCACATCTCGGCGTGCGGCGCCGCCACTCTCGTTTTCAGAAAACGAACAACTTCAATCAGCAGGAGTGCTCGCTCTAGCGAAATACACACACACGCACGCACGCGCACATACATGCACGCACGCACACACACACCCACGCACACACGCACGCACGCACACACACACATACATAGGTACACACACACACGCGCGCGCACACACATACGCACACGCGCACGCGCACGCACCACACACACACACACACACACACGCACACACACACACACACACACACACGACACACACACACACACACACGAC
>NW_014580446.1:10736-17206 GCF_000485595.1 Priapulus caudatus | reverse complement strand
CTTAGCGTGCATCGCGTCGTGCTGTGGCGTGCGTGTGCGTGTGGTCATACATGTAGCGTGCATGCGTAGCGTGTGTGCGTGCGTGTGGCAGTAACACTGTGTGTGCATCGTGCGTGCCGTGTGCACGTACTGTCGGACGTACACAGTATTTGCGTGCGTGTGTGCGTGCCGTGCGTGGGTTCGTGCATGCGTACGTGTGTGCTTGTGGGGCGTCCATGATGTTAAGTGGGTGTGTTATTCTTTTGTGTGTGCTGAGGATTATGTAATAATGGTTTATTGAGACTTTAGGTGAATAGTGGTGCATAGTGAAGTGTGGTGTTTATTCTTTTGTAGTGTGGTCAGGAGTCTATGTAATAGTTTATTGAGACATTAGTAAAGCACAAAACTGCAGTGCAAACAAAATTAATGTATAATCTTTATTTCTAAAACGCAGCCATTTTACTAGCAGACACTATAAGGCAATACTGCCTGACAATAGCTCGCCACCGAGAGAAAATCTTCTGATGAGGCAGGTCCCTTGTAAATATTTTACTATGTCTTGCTTAGACCAATGACCCTCTCTACATGAATCCTCTTAGATGCGATACGTCTATCCCTAACAACTGTCTCTGCATTAAGTTGAGATTTTCCTTTGAGCATTGACGGCGTGTTTACAAGCAAACAAAGCTGTTTAATAGCAAACAGATCCTGAACCATAATTCCTCTATCTGACATGATGCTGTCACCCCTGTCAAACATAGCACTACTACACAGCTCAGACCTCTCAATAATTTGACGGTCACTGGCGCTACCACCATAGCTATCACTGACATAAGTAACAAGGCCTCTTGGGCTATCAGCTGATTATCGTTTTTAAAGTGTTCTTGTTTTTGTACGTAGAAAATGTAACACTCTGGTCATCAACTCTACTTGGTTTGTGAATTGGTTTGTGGTTCTCGGTTGCATCTTAAATAACTCTTGTGTTTGGGAACAGTTTGTTGAAATTTGTTGGCATATACGCGTCAATAGTTTCCCGATCAGGCATCTTCTTTAGAATGCCTCATCGGTTTCCACACATTTTTTGTGGTTTTCTCAACTCTCCTCACAGCAACCCTCCATTTGTAGTTCAGATTCGGGTTCGCTGGAAACTTATGACCAGCTTTAGCCGACTTACAACCAGGAACACAACAGTACGAAGGCATTTTAACTTGGTTATATCGCTATGATTCCTGCATCCTTACAACTGACTCGTTCGTTGCGCAATCGTTGTAACACCGCTAACTCCCGCTGCGCCACCTGGCGGAAAAGCTAGCGGCTAACCCCATTGTATGCATAGCTAAATAAGATAATGCGCCGCAGAATGGAAAGACATTTCGTATGGATGATTTAGAAACAATGTTGTTACATTAAAATGTACCGTCGCATCATAATCACCAACGCGCAGTAGAACACTCACCTACAAATATGATTAAGTAACGCTCAAGCGTAACGAGAATATAATTCTCGTAAGACTGTATGATTTCATTCATTTGTATTTATGTTCATTTCTATGTTTTCGCTCGTTCTCTGATTATTATCTGCTACTATATAGGTTTATCGTATTTTGCGTGGTGGCCATGGACATCACAATATACAAAAGCATCGTGTATACTTTCTAACTTTCGGTTAGCAAAGTGATCATAGAACGATGAATCTCATCTGCACCGAAGTAAATGTAGAGTTGCATCGTCTGTGATTTTAGGCAATCTAGACTGATGATGACGAGGAAGTTGTGAGAATAACTATTTGCACATTAAGAATTGGCTGTGCTGTAATAATATTGGCGTTACTGGGTTTTAATTAAAATTGGGTTTATCACGAAAAAAATGTCTCCGGATTATGTATAAACGCCCACGCACGCACACACACGCGCGCGCGCGCTCGCACACACACACACACACACTACATATACACACACACACACACACACACACACACACACACACACACACACACACACACTACTACGACACNCCTTTATACGCAGGTGTGTGTTCTATAGAGTTGTTGTCCAACTATTGGATCAGACGACTTAACAGGGGAAGGAACAACCTCCAGTTGGATCCCAGCCATTTCTATAACACGGCTGATCCCGTGTGTCTGCCGAAGGGCACGCCATGCAACCGAGACCTCACCTTATGTAATATGCCCAGCGCCCATGCCTAAAGAGGGCACCTGCGGGGCGGACGAGCGGTATTACAAGCACGCGCGACGTCGCGAGTGTCGCCGCTCCTCCCTCGGCCTTCCTCTTGCTTCCACTCTCGATGCGCACTCGCTTCTCCTCCTCCTCGGCGACAGAAGAGAAGGCCAGTCCTTCCTCGTCAGACACGCAAGGCCGCACGGTGGCGGCGCTGAATCACACTCGCTCCCGTCGGCATCAAGCGAAAGACTATCGGCCAGGGCACATACGTCTCTATCACCCGCATTGTTCTGTCGAGGTCTCATGAGGACGCGTCAGCGCGACTCCTTTGCGTTCCTCGGCGATTCTATATGCGCTGCTCGGGAGTCGGCGCTTGCGAAGTGAGTTAGCCAATCTGGCAAGAAGGTCCTGAGCCGTCGGTTACATGGACAGGCGACGTGTTAAATGCTAGACACGGTATAAATTCGACGATATACCGTCGCGCGTCAAATGAGGACGTCGTCTGACGGTAAACAAGGAGACGGCATCGTTTTTTAATTTTTTATAGTTTTGTCAGTTTAGTCGCAATAGTAACGCTTTTTATGAAAGAAGTTTCGAGAGTTTGATTGAGGGGGGGCCACCGAGAGTACCACACTAGGCTTTAGTGTCAGTCGTACGGTACAATCACCTCTGTAGAACATACACCTGTCTATAAAGGACACTAGGTATTTCCCTTGAGTGGCAGTCGTACGGCGAAAACAATCTTTATAGAACAGACACCTGTGTATAAAGGACACTTAGCATATCCCCGGAGTGACTCACATACAGATTAGACTGCATGTAATGTCGCTTTCTGCATAGACACGTGCTGCCCTCGCGTGGAAATCTCCCACCTTAGCAAAAATAAAGTTTAAAAATAAATTAATTGTTTTTTCTACCTGCAGGAGGCGCTGCAGGCAGAGCTTGCGCAGGAGCGTCTGGCCGAGGAGGCGCGGCAGCAGAAGCTGGCGCAGGAGCGGCGCGACCACGAACTCGCCACGAGACTCGCACAGGAGTCCGGAGGTGAGTGACATCATCACTTTGCGTGCACGGCGTACCCCGTAGATAACACGTGTCATTGCTTTACGTGCACGTCGGTGCATGTCGATCAAGTGCGACACGTTTTGCAGTAGATTTCTCGTGTCATCGCTTTGCGTGTCGTATTTTGCTCTGTGTCATCACTTCATGCGTAGTCCACTTTGTGATACGCAAACGCAAGAACGGTGCGTGTCATAACTTTACTTGCACACATTTTTGACGCGAACGGTGCATGTCATCAGTTTATGTGCACATTTCCCATCCATCTCATTGCTTTACATGTGTCATCACTTTACGTGCACATGTTTACTTGCGTGTGTCATCGCTTTACGCATGCGAGTTTACTTTCGTGTGTCATCGCTTTACGTGCGCACGTTTGCGTGTGTCATCACTTTACGTGCACACGTTTGCGCGTATCATCACTTACGTGCACACATTTACTTGCGCGTGTCATCGCTTTACGTGCACGCGTTTACTTGCGTGTGTCATCGTTTTACGTGCACGCGTTTACTTGCGTGTGTCATTGCTTTATGTGCACACATTTACTTTCGTGTGTCATCGCTTTACGTGCACATGTTTGCGCGTGTCATCACTTTACGTGCACACGTTTGCGCGTGTCATCACTTTACATGCACACGTTTGCGCGTGTCATCGCTTTACGTGCACGTGTTTACTTGTGCGTGTCATCGCTTAACGTGCACGCGTTTACTTGCGCGTGTCATCGCTTTATGTGCACGCGTTTACTTGCGTGTGTCATCGCTTTACGTGCACACGTTTACTTGCGTGTGTCATTGCTTTACGTGCACGTGTTTGCTTGTGTCATCGCTGTACAAACACACATTCCCCCCTGCAGGCGTCGTCGAGGCATTGGAGACGCCGCAGCTGCAGCGGTCGGAGCACGTGTCATCGCGTTACGTGCACGCGTTTGTGTGTGTCATCGCTTTAAGTGCACGCATTTGCTTGTGTCATCGCTTTACGTACACACATTCCAGGTGTCGTCGAGGCATTAGAGACTCCGCAGCTGCAGCGATCGGAGCGCGCTCGCAGCGTGATTAACGCAGCGGGAGGCAAGACCCACGAACTGAGCAAGTGGAAGTACGCAGAGCTACGAGATACCATCAACACGTCCTGCGGTGAGTAGAGGGATGAGGAGAGAGAGGGGAGAGTGGGAGGGAGGAGGAGGGAGGAGAGAGAGGGGAGGGTGGGAGGAAGGAGAGAGAGGGAGAGGTTGTTAGGGAGGGGAGACCCACGACCTCAGCAAGTGGAAGTATGCAGAGCTACGAGACACCATCAGCACGTCCTGCGGTGAGTAGAGGGAGGAGGGAAGGAGGGAGGCAGGGAGGGAGGAAGGAAAGAGGGAGAGAGAGGGGAGGGAGGGAGGAGGGGAGACCCACGACCTCAGCAAGTGGAAGTATGCAGAGCTACGAGATACCATCAACACATCCTGCGGTGAGTGGAGGAAGGAGGGAAGAGGGAGGCAGGGGATGGAGTGAGGGATGGAGAGAGTGAGGGATGGGGGGAGGGAGGGATGGAGGAGAGAGAGGAGAGTGAGGGAGAGCTACGAGACAATGAGGGAAGAAGGAGGGAGGGAGGGAGAGAGGAGGGAGGGAGAGAGGCAAGAGCGAGTTAGGGAGGCAAGACCCACGACCTCAGCAAGTGGAAGTACGCGGAGCTACGAGATACCATCAGCACATCCTGTGGTGAGTGAACGGAGGAGGGAAGAGGGAGGGAGGGAGAGAGGGGAGAGAGGAGAGAAGGAGGGGAGAGGTTGTTAGGGAGGGGAGACCCACGACCTCAACAAGTGGAAGTATGCAGAGCTACGAGACACCATCAGCACATCGTGCAGTGAGTGAAGAAAGCAGGGAAGAAGGGGGAGAGAGAGAGGGGAGGGAGGAGGAGGAGGGCGAGGGGGAGGGGGAGGGAAGGGAAGGGAGGGAGAAGAGGAGGGGAGGAAAGAGACGGAGAAAGAAAGCATGAGAGAGGGGTTGTTGTTATTGATGGTGTTCACCCAGACTCAGACCTGGCATTGCTCAGGTTGTTGTTGTTGTTGTTGTTGTTGTTTACACAGACCTGGCATTAATGTTGTTATTGTTTACACAAACATGTCACTAATGATGATGTTGTTGTTGTTGTTTACACAGACCTGGCACTGCTCATGTTGTCGTTGTTGTTTACACAAACATCACTAATGATGTTGCTGTTGTTGTTGTTGTTTACACAGACGTGGCACTAATGTTGTTGTTGTTGTTGTTGTTGTTGTTGTTTACACAGACCTGGCACTGATGTTGTTGTTGTTTACACAGACGTGGCACTGCTTGACGCATGCAGGGAGGAGTTTCATCGGCGCCTGAAGGTCTATCACGAGTGGAAGTCGAAGAACAAGAAGGCTGCAGCGACGGAGAACCAGAGGGCGCCACAGGCTGTGATAGAAAACTGTAGGTGGCAGCACTGGAGTAGGCGACGAGAGACGGGAGTTGTGGCTAATGGCTCGCGTTGTCGTTCGATAATTTAATTTCATGGTTTAATCGTAGTAATTTTTTGTTTAATGTAATTTAATGTATGTAAATTTTTTCCCAATATTTTATTATTTTAATTTATTTGTTTAGATATCATGGGTGTAGAAACTATGTTACATTATTGTTCGCTGAATTCGGTTTTAATTACAAGGTAGTGACTGCTGATCTTGTGTTTGCATGTGTACAAAAGGACGAGCTCCCGTGTTTATGAGCATATAAGCAAACAGATGCTCTTGTGTTTCTGCATGTACGAGCAGATGGTTGGATGCTCTCGTGTTTGTCGGTGTGCGAGCGCAGGGATGCTCTTGTGTTTATTGGCATCTGAACGAACGGATGCTCTTGTGTTTCTGTATGTACGACAGACGATCGGATGCTCGTGTTTGTAGGCAAACAAGCGAATAGATGCTCCCACGTTTGCACATGCACAATTGGACAAATGCTCCCGTGTTTGTGCATGCACGAGCCGACGGATGCTCTCATGTTTGGGCATGCACGAGCAGACGGATGCTCTCGTGTTTGCGCATGCACGAGCAGACGGATGCTCTCGTGTTTGCGCATGCACGAGCAGACGGATGCTCTCTTGTTTGCGCGTGTACGAGAGGACGGATGCTCTTGTGTTTTGCAGCCCAGCAGCAGGAGGAGAAGAAGCCGAAACTGCAGCGGTTGAACCGCAACATTGACAAGATCCGTCCGAACGTGAACCACCGCTTCTTCCGTCTGCCCTTCCTCGCTCCCGCAGA
>NW_014580446.1:6387-9487 GCF_000485595.1 Priapulus caudatus | reverse complement strand
CCAGGTTTTGACGGCAACCGTGGCTGACGTCGGAGGCAGCGGCCGCCAGGTGGCGCCGTCTCGTTGATTGCGTCATCTCTCGCACTTTGTTGTGTTTTTTTTGCGATCAGGGCAACTGTTGTTGTCAACAGAGGAGAAGAGGGGAGGGGAGAGAGGAAGGAGAAGAGCCTTTCTAGTTGTTGTGGTGATGTATAGAGGGGGCGAGGGTGATCCCATCTTTCTCTCCCACTGGAGGAGAAGGGATGAAGGAGAACCCACGTTGTCTCGTTCTCGTTGTTGTGGGGATGTTGGGAGGAGCCGAGGGGTCTTCCTCCTCCTCCTGAATTCTCGTCCTCCTCCCTCCTCCCCCTGTGCGCACGCGCTCGGCCGCGGTTCTTGCTACCCCACGAGTAGAGGGATAGTATATATTTATGCTGCCCAGCAGCTGCTGTCTATCGGTAATCAATAATCAATAATCAATATCAGTAGTCACTAGTTATAGCACCAATCTCGCTCAACCGTGCCGGGTGTTAGTTCACCGTACAGAAACGTACATTCTAAGTACATAGCTGTACATTCCAAGTACATAGCTGTACATTCCAAGTACATTGTTGCACATTCTATGTGCATTCCAAGACTACATAACTCTAATTCCAAGTACATAGCTGTACATTTTATGTCCATTTAAAGTACACTGTTGTACATTCTATGTACATGCCAAGTACACTGTTGTACATTTTATGTCCATTCCAAGTACATTGCTATACAGTATATGTACATGCCAAGTACACTGTTGTACATTTTATGTACATTCCGAGTACATAGTAGTACTGTACGTTCCATCTGTTCCCTCCACTCCAAGTTAGGAATTCCGATTCCATTTTCTATTTGTAGTACGGTACTGTAAATTTGGCACGTTCCGACTACAGTACTGTCCGTTCCAAACATTTCCGCTCGTTGCTCACTCCAGTGGTTCAGTCTCACACTCCGTCCACGCTCCCTGCTTGCCAATATATGTCTCAAGTTTCGGCAACGACAAGCGGCGACAATGACGTCACGTCGGGCCGTCGTCATGGCAACCGACGTCTGCACGATCCTTGTCCTTGTTAGGATGCCTTCACGCGAGGGAGTAGCTTGTCCTGTGAGTGTGTTCTGTGTCTTGCCTTATCAGTTATATTTTCCTGGAGGGTTGCGTTAGCAATTGGAAATCGTACACGCGTGAAAACGTGGCGATCGTCTGTCCTGCTTGGTTGCCATGGTTACGTACGATTACCCTCGCGCACTTGCAAGTGTGGAAGGTCTGTATTTAACAGATATATTTATCGTATGAAATACACAGATGAAGCACATTGTATACGATATATATATATATATATATTTGTATGTATAATTAATTACACGCGTTCACGAATCGATATAATAAATAAATAAATATACATATATATCAAGAGTAGATAATAACACAAGAGTGAGACACCCCGATTCTCGCATTTTTAACACGATTTTCAATCAAAATTTGCCCACAATAAAGAAGCAAGTGTATAGTTCCTCAGCTTATTATGACCACTAATCACTCACTTCGTGGTACTGATTATTCGTTTACATATATTTGCTAGCGTATTGCTGTAAATCGTAATCTGGCACGGCTGAATTCGCACAATTTTACCGCTATTGTGTGAGGTGTTAAAACAAATTTTGAAGCTATAGTGCGCGCCAATATTAGCAACGACTGTTTCGCAAATTCATTAATGCCCGCGAAGGGTTGAGAGACAATCTAAATTTCGAATTTTGATCTGTGAGGAACCGCGAGACGCGCTCAGTTATTGTGATCGCAAGAAATTGACATACTATCTTACATAAGTAATAATACAATAATAACAATATTCTCTGTAGTAGTTTGGCAGTAAAGTATCACATTACGCACGCGCAGGTAATCAAGTACATTAAGCCTCTATCGGGGCACGAATGATTTGGAAACATTTATTCCGTTGCTAAATATTGGCGCCACTATAGCTTCAAAATTGACTTAAACCTCAGCACAATAGGGTAAATTGTGGCGAATTTAGCTCGTGCAAGATTACGATTTACAGCAATACGCTAGCAAATATATGTAAACGAATCAGCCACGAAGGTGAGTGATTAGTTGTCATAAGCTGAGGAACGTATACACTTGCTTCTTTATTGGTGGCAAATTTTGATGAGAAAAATCGGTTAAAAATGCGAATCGGGAATCGGGTGTCTCACTCTTGTGTTATTATCTACTCTTGATATATATGTATATATATATATATATATATATATGCAGTTACGGTAGAATCCACATATTTAGTAGAGTGTAGCACGAATTGCCTTTGAGGATTTTTTTTCGATGATGTTTTTAACGCTGGAAACGCACTGCTACACAGAGAGAGAGATTCGCGTGTGGTCAGGCCTACCTAGCGCTGATTTTAAATTGCTTCTGTTTGTAACGGGTGGTTGCCATAGCGACGCACGCACGTGGTACGCGATTGTTTCGAATAGTTGTCAGTGTAACGCAACTACACGTCTACCATTAGATTTACGTAGTTGCCATAGAAACACGACAGCGCGCGGTACGCGGATTTCGACCGGTTACCACAACCACCCGGGCGCATGCGTGTTTGCGAGCGTTGCCGTGCAACGCAGTGACATAGGTTGGAAGCAGTGGTGAAAAAGCTTATTGTTGTGTGAGATCGTGCCTTACTACACTAGTTCCAGCTAGTGACTGTGTGTGTATGCAGTTTACAATAACGCTCAAATTTACAGTTGAAAGAAAATTTATAGGATGCACTCTATTAAGGGTGCCACGTATGCCAATGAGAAATGTTGTCGTTGCAATGTGACTGTGAGGATGTGTAGGGCCGAGCCACGACGTTCTCTTGTTATGAGAGTTGCGCATGCGCAGTCGTTGCATTCCTCTCACACGTTCGCGCACGTAAAGGGGTTTATAAGGCGCGTTCACACGGACGTTTTTGGCCCGAGCCTAATTAGGCCCGCGCCAGATTTGGCTCAAGCCGAGCGTTCACGACGGACGGTTTTTCGGGCCCGTGCCAATTTGCAACGAGCCATTTTGTCCCATCGAAAACGCCGGAACCAACGAGCG
>NW_014580446.1:2713-4275 GCF_000485595.1 Priapulus caudatus | reverse complement strand
TCTCCCTCTCTCAATAATAACATCTCTCTCCTCTGCAGGTACAGATGACATGCAAATGTGTGAGCTCAGCCTGGAGGAGACCGGACTAACACGTAAGCGCGGTGCGGAGATACTCGCCCGCCAGTTCGAGGACGAGTGGAAGAAACTCCACGGCGGCATCTACGTTCGGCCCTCCAGCAAGCCGCGCTGATGCCGTCGCCACGGCAACCACATCCGCCACGGCAACCGCATCCGCCAGGTTTCGACGGCGACCGTGGCTGACGTCTTAGGCAGCGGCCGCCAGGTGGCGCCGTCTCGTTGATTGCGTCGTCTCTCGGNCGTTGACGTTCATACGAATTCTTACGGAAATCTTGGGTTTCGGCGTCTTTTAGTAATATAATCAAGAAATTTGTTAATGAGAAAATGGAAATATTTATGAAAAACTCAGAAAAGGTGTTAAAAGGATTTGTGTCGCTTCCATACACACTAAGGTACCCTTACACGGGAAGTAATGCACGCCCGCGCGTGCGTGCGCATACACATACGCGCGCACATCATGCGTGCGTACACGCGCACACACTCACGAACACGCTGTTGTTATACTGTATGGCGTGCAATCATTTGAATTATATTCGCAAGATATATCGATATCGATCGTTAATTGATATCGATTGATCATGAATATATATGCTATTAGCAGCACATATCGATTATCCTATAATAGGAGCTCGTTATGCTCCGGAAGAAAATTCACCAATGGCGCGTCGTGTTGACCGGCACGTGACATGTACGACGGTAGTGATTGGATGCGGCTGGATTCGTTTACATTGTCATGTGTGCGTGCTCGTGTGCGTGCGTGTGTGGCTGTGTACTCGTGTACATGCGTGCGTGCGTGTGTGGCTGTGTGCGTGCTCGTGTGCATGCGTGCGTGTATGTGGCTGTGTATTCGTGTGCATACGTGTGTGTGTGCGTGCGTGGCTGTGTACTCGTGTGCGTGCGTACGTGCGTGTGTGTGTGTAGCTGTGTACTCGCGTGCACGCGTACGTGCGTGCGTGCGTGTGTCTGTGTACTCGCGTGCATGCGATAATGTCACCACGTTGTCGCACCTTAGTAATAAATATTTTCTGTCGCATGTCAACAATTCTGTCACGCACAAACACAATTGTGTTCGGTGTTTTTATTCTTATCAGAAGTACTAATCTGTCTCGACAAATCTGTATTACGATCTTGCCTTTGCGAATATTACTAATCACAATTTAACTTTCGTTTATGTATTGCATAGAGTCTTGGCTTTGCGAATATAGGATGAAGGCGACCAAATGCAGTAAACTATTTCTATTTATTTCGCCAAAGTTTATATTAATCGTAAAGCTTGGGATTCGTCAAGAATATTCAATACAATTCTAACAGATTTTATACATTCGGTTAAAACCCGCGTCATTGATTTTTTGTTCATTGAATTTCGCCAAAAAACTACTCTATTAATAAATCCACTAATTAACTTTGCGTAATTGTTTTACAAAACTGTAAATTTCCATCCAATTAAAACGAGAATGAAAGATCGGACCGGTAATTCAAGAACG
>NW_014580446.1:0-2374 GCF_000485595.1 Priapulus caudatus | reverse complement strand
ACTCGGAACGGAAGTAAACACTCTGAATCGTACACAACGCCGTCTCGCGACATACTGCCAAAGTATCTGTGAGATATTTGTGCAATAAAATTTATTTTAATTTGAATTTGACCGACAGTATTCACTTGCGTACGTGTAAACGCTCCGACTCAAACCGGCCCAAACCATTTGGCCCGAGCTAAACCATGACCGTGTGAACGCGGCTATAATGTGGGGTATTATAGCGTGAGGCGTGAAAGAGGCCAGAATATTGTCATGTTATCGTGAGAAAAACTACAATTGTTTTTACCGTCAGACGCGATTTTCCGCTTAGCGTGCGATATATGATTGCCCTAAATTTTTGATTGTCAGAAATTTCCGTTAGCGTGAAAATGTGTAATTCTTTAAGGTGAATTCAGTTTTTGCCTTGACGTTCATACGAATTCTTACCGAAATCTTGGGTTTCGGCGTCTTTTAGTAATATAATCAAGAAATTTGTTAATGAGAAAATGGAAATATTTATGGAAAGTGTTAAAAGGATTTGTGTCGCTTCCATACACACTAAGGGTACCTTACACGGGAAGTAATGCACGCCACATCATGCGTGCGTACACGCGCACACACTCACGAACACGCTGTTGTTATACTGTATGGCGTGCAATCATTTGAATTATATTCGCAAGATGTATCGATATCGATCGTTAATTGATATCGATTGATCATGAATATATATGCCATTAGCAGCACATATCGATTATCCTATAATAGGAGCTCGTTATGCTCCGGAAGAAAATTTACCAATGGCGCGTAGTGTTGACCGGCACGTGACATGTACGACGGTAGTGATTGGATGCGGCTGGATTAGTATACATTGTCACGTGTGCGTGCTCGTGTGCGTGCGTGTGGCTGTGTGCTCGTGTGTGTGCTCGTGTGCATGCGTGCGTGCGTGTGTGGCTGTGTGCGTGCTCGTGTGTGGCTGTGTACTCGTTTGCGTGCGTGCGTGCGTGTGTCTGTGTACTCGCGTGCATGCGATCATATCACCACGTTGTCGCACCTAAGTAATAAATGTTTTCTGTCTCATGTCAACAATTCTGTCACGCACAAACACACTTGTGTTCGGTGTTTTTATTCTTATTTTTTTATTCTTATCAGAAGTACTAATCTGTCTCGACAAATCTGTATTACGATCTTGCCTTTGCGAATATTACTAATCACAATTTAACTTTCGTTTATGTATTGCATAGAGTTTTGGCTTTGCGAATATAGGATGAAGGCGACCAAATGCAGTAAACTATTTCTATTTATTTCGCCAAAGTTTATATTAATCGTAATGCTTGGGATTCGTCAAGTTCAAGTTCGTCAATAATATTCAATACAATTCTAACAGATTTTATACATTCAGTTAAAACCCGGGTCATTGATTTTTTTTGTCATAAATTTTTTTGTTCATTGAATTTCGCCAAAAAACTACTCTATCGATAAATCCACTAATTAACTTTGCGTAATTGTTTTACAAAACTGTAAATTTCCATCCAATTAAAACGAGAATGAAAGATCGGACCGGTAATTCAAGAACGATCAACAGGATATCCGGTCACACCTATGAATTTTCAATTTTGTTGAATTTTTTCGTGCGTCGCTTCCATAGACCGCGATACTTTAAAAACTAGTGTGTGCAAACAGCAGCGACACCTGTCGTTAGAAAACGCAAGCATCGTGATCGGTGACGTCGTCATTCGGTCGTGGATTTCGTCTTTCATCAGTCGTCGTCGTCAGTGCAGTCGCCGATGTCCTCCACGGTGACGGTGACATCCTGGGTACCGCACGTAGTACAGACATCAGGGTAGCACTTGCGCCAACGCAGCCTGGTACCGTCTGCGCATGCGCACCCGACGCTGTAGGATTTCTGCAACGAAACGCGTGCGTGGCGCCACCTATAGTACGTAATTCTCAGTGTAATTGATGGTTCTGTGTAGTGTAGAGTTGTGTGTGAGGTAGTACGGGGNAGAGGGGAGAGAGAGGGAGAGGGAGAGAAGGAGAGAGAAAGCCTTATCTATGTAGAGAGAAGCGCTACAGCAACTACAGAGCTCGCTAGAAAGCACTGGAAAGCAGGGCAGGTGTGGTCCCCCCTTCCCCCTACAACAACCCACCCACCCCATCCATCCACAGCCACGACACGGTAGAACATGGTAAACGCTTTAGTTGTTCAATCGTTTTAGTTGTCTCCCATGTCCTTGGCCTCTGTGTCTGTGTCTGTGTCTGTGTCTGTGTCCTCTGTGTCCTGTCTGTGTTCTCTCTCTCTCTCTCTCTCTCTCTCTCTCTCTCTCTCTCTCTCTCTCTCTATATATATATATATATATATATATATATATATATATATATATATATATATATA
>NW_014580445.1:13044-17208 GCF_000485595.1 Priapulus caudatus | reverse complement strand
ATATATATATATATATATATATACATCCCTTATTCCCTACTTTGTTATTGTTATTGTTGTTGTTGTTATGTTTACACTCAGGTAGTACCACGCGAGCAAAATTTGCAAACACTCTAAATTATTATCAAATATCTCTATTCGCGTGGTACGCAGCACAGCTGATAGGGTTTCGCCATCCACACAATGCCAAGATCGCCTGCCAGCGACGGCTCTGTCACGCCTTCTGGTAGCGAGATATCGTAATTCTGCAGTATGCTTGTGAAGAAGAGGAACAACTCCATCCTGGCGAGAGCTTCTCCCGGACATGCACGGCGACCGCGCTACGATTGATAAGGCCGAGTTGCAATGGTTTTCAAAATGCGCAGCGCGTTTAACACACAAAATACACACGCGCGCACGCACGCACCACGCAGCGCCACGGCACGCACGCCACGCACCGTAACGCACGCACGTACGCACACGCTTACAAGGTAGTCCATTGGCAATTTCAACTGGCTTAAGAACACAGATCCGCGCCGCCTGCATGGCCACAATACGACATTCGCCATATATGGCCACCTACGATCGCCATTCGCGCTATAAATGGTAGCACCCTAACGATCGCCATTCGCCATATATAGAGCATAATGCAATACCTGATGATACCATATATGGACATGGTACGAACGACAGTTACCATATATGGACACAATACGCTCGACATTTACCATATATGGACATGCTACGACACCTACCGATGGAAAACGGAATCACTGCTTCGATCTTCACGAACTTTCCCTCCGCGTCTAGGTGGCGCTCGGGGGAGAACATTTCCGGTTCCGGGAAGTACTTGGGATCGTTCAGGATGGCTGTGAAGTTGGCAATGACCATGGCGCGCGCGGGAATGCTGTAGCCTTCAAGTTTTATGTCCGCCGTCGTCATGTGTGGAAGTCCCAGCGGTACGATGTCGGCTAGAAAACACATACTGTAACAGGCAGCGCCACCTCTTGGCACTATACAGCAATATCGGTTAAATGACTTTACAGCATCTGTTATGACAGCAAACGACTTGCAACGAGGCTGACCGGTTCGAATGTAGACGCAGTGTCTGAAGACATAAATATGGTCTTTATTATATAAAGAAGCACAAAGTGTTACACATACATAACACAAACATATTGCGGCTGTGAAAAAACTATACGCAGTGGGCTTAACGCGTCGCTCATCCATTACACAAGCTCAGCACAGATTCGCCAAATCCACGTCACGCATTAAACACGCCCGCCTTTCAAATCGTTGATTTGTACTGGATTTACTACTGCTTCAAAATGTTGATAACACATTTTTTTGCACTAAAATACCTAAAAGGTAAGTAACTAACTATGTAAAAACCTACTGCGGTTTATTGTTTTTTACTGAAAATAATAAAGTAGTTGGTTTACATAAGAATATATGACCCGGACGCGTACCTGGAGCTGGGCGTCTGGTAACCGGACGCATAGCCACGACCATAAAAATATAATAGTAGGTCTTAGGGGAGAGATAGTGAATATAGAAATAAGTTGTGGATATAGAAATCAGTTAACTCTAACTAACCCTAACCCTATATCCGTACCTAATCCAACGCCTAACCGCTAACGTCTATCCCCTAATTCTGAAAATAAATACAAAATTACGCTAAAAATAATAAAAATAATATAAATAAGAAAAAAAAAGAACCAAAAGTTTAGCCAATCAGAGCCGTCCCCTAGCGGATCACTATCTCTCCCCTGTGCAAAATTCAAAATATAATACTGACAGATGTAAGAAATATAATACCAGGAGTGAATAATATATAGATTAATAATAATAGATCAATAATAATAGATCACTAATAAATAGATTGATAATAATAGATCAATAATAATAGATTAATAGATGAATAGATTACATAAATATAGATCAAATAATAATGATTAAGTATGCAATCAATGAATAATAGATTAATACTACAGTGAAGACTCAACTCAGATAAATGGATAATAATCAAATCAGGACTTAATAATAATAGATTAATAATAATAGATCAATAATAATAGATTAATAATAATAGATCAATAATAATAGATTAATAATAATAGATGCCGATAAAATAAAGAGAATTGAGGTATAACTAGATTTAATAATAAGTAGAATCAGTTAAATAATATATAAGATTAATAATATTCAATAAATCAATAATGGAGTAGATCAATAAATAAATAAATTCAAGTAATAAATAGAATTAGATAATAATGGATTCAATCACGTAATCAGACTGAAATTAAGATAGATTAATAATAGTGGAAGTGAATTTCTGTTAGTTATTTATCCCTGAGTACTACTGTAACGGCTGTAAGAAATATACATACTATCGACAGGGGCATTTGGGGAAATTTTTTCCCGCGACTGTCGATTGCTAAGCATGTGTATGTTTGAAACTGCCTCCCTCTTGGACTGTTCTAAAGTGGAGCCAATACTGAGGCCCTCAACGAGTTTATACAATGAAAAGACTATAGCCATGTTAATTTGGTATCGTGTGATGCTAAGCAAGCATAACTAACGCAAGTGCGATAAACACTGGTGATGGGGTGTGTGGGAAACAAGAACGCGCACGAAGACCCAGTTTCACGACACGACCACTGAAATTTGAACGGATTTCATTATTCAAGACAGGAGCGAGCAAACCAGCGTGGTAAAAAATTTTGGTGAGGCAGATCACCCCGTTCGCATTATTCAATTTCGCCAACTTAGTGCATAACTAGAAAATAGCGGCACCCACCCGATCCGCATTCCGCCCTCCCCCCCCCCCACCGTCTACCTAACTCTCTGCACCTCCGCCTATTGTCGCCCCGTGTACGGACATGTCGTCTGGTCCGCCATGCAGGTACGAGCCGCCTCGTCGCGATGACGGTCATCGACTCTGGCGATGCACGCGCCGCAGTGACGTCAGGGTTTTTTGAGCATGATAGAGCAGATCCGCGTATCGCTCGTACAGTGGCGGGTGCCGATCCAGCGATAAACAATCCGTTAAGACCTTTTTCCAGTTGAAGGTCTAATGGAGGAAAAGGGTTAAAATAATATAAGGCATATGTTAATGATAGCCAGAGTGTATAACAAGACTATTAATACTAATATATATATATATACCATAATATAACTATATATTATAATTATATTCATCAGAAGTAAATAATAGTGATTAGAATATCATCGCCCGAGGATTATAGAAATCCTGCGCGCTGATTGGTCGAAAGACGGGGGCTAAGGTATTATTTTTCGGGATAAATCAACCTCTAGGGTTTTCGCATGTAGTGGCACAAAAATGGGCGGCTAGGTTTGTAATGATATGGCAAATTTTGTTCAATTATTTTTTAAATTTATAAATTAATTAATAATTAATTAATTTAAAATTAAATTTTTTTTAAATTATTAATCAATAATTTATAATTTATTGATTTAAATTAATTTCTTTAAAAAAGGTAATCACTCGCAATGATACTAACAATTATTACTATTATCTCTATTATTCACTCTGATAATTAATTATGATATAGTCTAGGAGGTGCTATACTGAAGTGTAGGCAAGTCTCATTAGGAGGATTGCCCAGCGGCGAGGAGGCGCGCGCAGAACGAAAGAGAGAGAGAGAGAGAGAGAGCGAGAGAGAGAGAGAGAGAGAAGAGAGAGAGAGAGAGAGAGAGAGAGAGTGTGTGGATTTGTGACTGCGTGAGGTGGCGCGTGTGTGTGTACGTGCCGGCGCGGCTGTGTGTGGTGTGGCGCGTGCGTGCGTGGCGTGGCTAGTGTGCGTGGGCCGATAAGATATAAGTAACACGATAGTATTATACGAAGTAGGCTTTGGTGGGATGGATGCGGGAATCCGGTAAACGGCGAGGATATCGTGCGTGATAGAATAGAGACCACGTGATAACATTGACAGCGATACTTTTAATTCAACGTTTATGAGCGTCTTAAACTCACAATCGGTTTGTGTGAGAAATTATATGACTCTTCTCGTTCTTGTAGGTCATGCACATTTTCTTATGGCATGTTGAGTACGCGTAGACACTTAGCCAAGGTCGGCGCCTGATGTGGCGAAGCAGGATCTTGAGTCTAACTGCCGGTAGTGATGGCAAACATCGGATGATGAAGAGTAGACTTGCTCATGG
>NW_014580445.1:11267-11875 GCF_000485595.1 Priapulus caudatus | reverse complement strand
ACACACACACACACACCCACACACCCACACATACATCACACGCACGCACGCACGCACGCACCCACGCACGCATGCACGCACGCACGCACGCACGCGCACGTACGCACACACACGCACACAAACACACACACACACACACACACACGCTTCCTAGTCATTGGCAGCGCCCCCTTCTCTCTAAACTTGATAGAAGGTGCACGTAGCAGACGAAATTCACTGCCCAAAACACAATCACGCGCGCTTGCATGTGTAGCGGTGGCACCGGGCCCTCGGGTTCCCAGAGCGGTAGGGGCGTAGCCCCCTGGGTACCGGGAGATGGGGAGATGGTGGATGCTTGTTATTGTCTAATTGTTCTGTCCTTGTGTTCTGTTTTGTCGCCGGGAGACGCGAAACGCTACACATGCCACAATACGACATTCGCCATACATGGACACCCTACGATCGCCATTCGCCATATATGGACACCCTACGATCGCCATTCGCCATATATGGACATGGTACGAACGACATTTACCATATATGGACATGCTACGACACCTACCGATGGAAACGGAATCACTGCTTCGATCTTCACGAACTTTCCCTCCGCGTCTAGGTGGCGCTCGGGG
>NW_014580445.1:682-10255 GCF_000485595.1 Priapulus caudatus | reverse complement strand
CAGTCACAAGGTCTATTTTTTCGCAGCAGCAATGAAAACTATAGGCCGACTGTTATTTTATGCGTGTGTGCTAGCAAAGCATACTAAGCAATGCATAAACAGGTGATGGGTGTGGGGAAAAAAAGCGCGCACGAAAACGTTTCACGACACGACACTGAAATTTGACGATTTCATTATTCAAACGTAATTTTGTGAGCAGATAACCCGTTCGCATTTTCAATTTCGCCACTTAGTGTAGTCAAATAGCCACCACCCGATCTCCATCCGCCTCCCCCCCACCTTACCTACTCTCGCTGCACCTGGCTCGCTATTGTCGGCCGCGAGCGTGTACGGCATGTCGTCGCTGGTCCGCATGCGGGTAGGCGCGCCCTTGTCCGATGAGTCATGCGATCTTCTGCGTGCACGCTGCGACGCATGACGGTCAGGGTATTGTGAGGCATTGAAAAGCAGAGCCCAGCGTATCGTCGTCATGACGGTGTGCGATCCAGCGAAAAACAAATCCATTAAGACCTTTTCCAGTTGAAGGTCTAATGGAGGAAAAGGGTTAAATAATATAGGCAATGTTGATATAGCCAGGAGTGTATAACATAGACTATATATATATATATATATATATAATATATATATATATATATATATTTATATTTATCAGAAGTAAGATAATAGTGTATTAGTATCATCGCCCAGAGTGATTCTAGAAATCCTGCGGCGCATGATTGGTTTTTGAGAACCTATACTTAGGTTACTAAAGTACTAAGAGCTACTAGTGATTATTTTTTTCGATAATCACCTGTCTAGGGTTTCGCATTGTAGTGGCAGCAAAGAATGGCGCTAGACTTTGTAAAATGATATCGCAAATCTTTGTTCAATTTTTTTTTTAATTATAAATAATTAATAACTAATTAATCTAATCTTAAAATATTTTTTTTTTGAAAAAAAAATTAATCATGGGCAGAATTTATAATTAATTGATTTAAAATAAATTTTCTTTAAAAAAGGTAATCACTCGCAATGATACTAAACAATTATTACTATTATCTCTATTATTCACTCCTGAAAATTATTATATATAGTCTAGGAGTCTATATGATGTAGCAGTCTCTTTAGGAGATTGCCCCCGCGCGCGCGCGAGAAAGAAAGAGAGAGAGAGAGAGAGAGAGAGAGAGAGAAGAAGAGAGAGAGAGAGATATAGAGTGTGTGTATTTGTGTGCGTGAGTGCGCGCGTGTGTGTGTGCGTGCTCGTGTGTGTGTGTGTGTGTGCGTGCGTGCGTGCGTGCGTGTGCGTGCGTAATATAAGTACGAACGATAGTATTATACGAAGGTCTTTTGGTGGGGGATGGATGGGGAATGCGGTAAACAGGCAGGTATCGTGCGTGATAGAGTGAACACGTGTAACATTGCGCGGATAGTTTTAATCAAACGTTTATCGTTTAATCAAATCGTTTGTGGAGGAATTAATAGCTCTTCTCGTTCTTGTAGCTCATGTACATTTTCTTATGGCATGTTGAGTACGCGTACACTAGGCCGAGTCGCGCCTGTGTGGGCGAAGCAGGATGTCAGTTTTCTCACTGCGTAGATGCAACTGCGGATGTAGAATAAGACATGTGTGTGTTGTGAGGCAGTAATAAATTCTGTGCGTGGAAGCTCACTTTTGGACTTTGGGTGTGCTCGGGCTTTTCCTTCGAGGAGTTGCAAGCACAAACGAATTGGGTTTGGCCAATATGCAATTATACAATCTAATACTAAATCAAGGAATAACGCACGCAAGTTATAGGACAATAATAACGAATCAACTGGAGGCTACACACAGTCGGAATTGTCCTTCCCCGGACGTTATCTACACGAACTGAACCTATCACGCGTCACACTCCGCCTGTGACGCACTGCACACTCGCGGTAACGTAGCGTGTCTACTATACATTGCGCGCGGGTTTGGCATCTACGTAGTTTAGAACGTGAGCATCCTGCTTCGCCACACAGGCGCGACGGCTTTAAGCTAGTGTACGCGTTACTCAACATGCCATAAGAAAATGTATAAGCAATGGCGAGAAGAGCTATTTAATTTCTCTCCACAAACGATTTGTTTAAACGATAAACTTTTGATTTAAACGTTCCACTGACTACATCAATCAACAATCCAACATCCTACATCAATACAACTGCGATCTATATCTTACAAACAATACTTGCTGGACGTGTATTTATAGCACTCTGCACTACGCGTAGTCAGTGCATATTTAAGAAACAGCATGTATACATACATATATAATGTATATAATTATTAAATCTTTATGGCATGTAATTCAAATAAAAGTACATGTAGGCCTACTGAAGACAGTCTTTTTCACGGAGACAAAATCTGATGATTGCAATAGTGTTGAGCAGTTAAAATTATAAAAATATAATATATATATTAATATATTATATATATATATATATATGTTGTTGCTCAAAGGTTCAAAGGTATCAACCGCGGGCACACTACATGATAAGGTTCTTCCTATTTATAAATAGATTACTTGTGATAGAAACCTATCATGGAAATCTACGCTTGCACGTCTCTCTCCACATTGAATGTATAATTTTTGGCAAAAAATATTATGCACTTGGCAGATATTGGTCCGCATGCAATACATGCTAACATGCTGAGGGCTCTCTTCCTATTAATAAACAGAGTTGCCGTGATAGAGATTTCACATGAAAATCTACGTTTGCACATCCGCATATTAAATGTATAAATTTGGTATTTGGTAAAAAAACATGCTTCCGATCGGCAGATATTGCGCATGCGCAGACACAGATATTGCGACAGACCCGCAGTAACCGCTCTCTCCTTCCCCTCGACACCCGCTTGCATTACCGCCCCCCCGCTCCCTTCCTTACCCGCGCCCCCGGCCCCCGCCCCGCGCCCCCGCGCTGCGGCGTACGCACCCGTAAAAGACGTGTCGACGACGCCTTGCTCGTGCTGCCGCCTGGCGGCCGTGCCCAGGTAGCGCGTCGAGATTGAAGTCGGCGTCGTTTTCGCAGGGCGGCGCATAGCGGCGCTCGTGTTCCGCAACATGTTGTCCGAGGATCTCTCGCTGTACGCCGGCAAAGCCCGTATCGAGCTTCTTGATGAATCGTTTGAACGCCGGTAGATGGCGCAGCCACGGATAGTAGTTTATGATGCCCTGCGGTGGATGGGAAGAGAGAGAGAGAGGAGAGAGAGAGAGAGAGACGAGAGAGAAAAGAAGAAGAGAGAGAGAGGAGGAGAGAGAGAGAGAGAGAGAGAGAAGAGAGAGAGCAGGTGTGATGGGGAAATGGTTTTCCGATTTATAGTAATGAAGATGTAAACGGCCGCAGCACACCAATACCCACATAACGAAAGACACACGCCTATAGACACATAGCACACCAACATACGGCACAATATCCACACACACCTCACACGCGACACGCACGACGGCACACGCCAACGCTCACGCACAACGCACACGCACACGGTGCGCACACGCAGACGCACGAAGCGCACAGACGCACGACGCACACGCACACGCACATCGCAGACGCAAACAGCAGCACACACATACAGCAGCAGCACACACACACACACACACCTCTCCCCCCCACACACAATTGGCTGCGCTCGCCGCCCCCCCCCCGCCGCACAGCACGGTCCGCACCCTGCCCCCCGCACACACACTCACCTGTAAGTTTCGAATGTCTAGCGAAGCAGCTTCGTTGATATCCTGACTCAGCTTTGTGAAAGCTTGATCGTCGTAGTCGTAGGCGCCTTACCGAACACTATACGACAGCTATCACGTTAATGAGCGATCGTTGTTCAATCAGGCAATCTGTAACGACATGGAAAGATCGTAGATTAGGTATTGGATAAGATGAAGATGGTTCGTATTAGATATACTATCTATCTACGCCTATCTCTCTCTCTCTCTCTATGCTCGTCTTCCCAATCGTGCATCGAGAAAAATCCCACACGCATCTTATCTATCTATCTATCGCGAATCGGATCCGTCGTCGTCTATCTATATCTATTTTTTTAGATATTCTATATGCTACCTTATCTATCTGCCATCTACTCTATCTATCTATCATATCATATCTATTATGCTATTACTATCTATCTATCTATCCTATACTATCTATCTATCTATCTATCTATCTATCTATTCTATCATTATCTATCTTCATTCAATACTATCTATCTATAGCTTCATTCTGTACTACTACATATGCTTGCATGTCGCCGTTCTTAACATGCGTGTGCCATATTGGGCAACCAAAACCTTGAGTTTTGTGAACTGCGTTCCTACAGAATTTGAGTTTTGTGTTTTCAAAAATTGACGATTTTGTGGAACCGGTTCGAGCAGAATTAGAGTTTATGCTGTTTTACAAACATTCGAGTTTTGCTGGAACGCCGGTTCATCGAACAGAATTGAGTTTTTGTGTTTACAAAATTGAGGTTTTGGTGAACGCGGTTGTCGACAAGAATTTGCAGTTTTTGTGAAGCAGGATTGACAGAATTTGAGTTTTGTGTTCACAAAATTGAGTTTGTTGGACGCGGATTAACAGAATTGAGTTTTGTGTTTACAAATTAGAGTTTTATTGTGACGTCGGGATTTGACAGTAATTAGATGTTTGTGTTTTACAAAATTGAGTTTTGTAGTTTACAAAAATTGAGTTTTGTGGTACATGATTGACACGAATTGAGTTTTGGTGTTTCACAAAATTGAAGTTTTTTGTGGACAGCAGATTAAGTTTTGTTAGAACAAAAATTGAGGCCTGTGCCATGCATGCGCGCACGCCGTAAGAAGAAAAAGTAGCACACAATATTTCGGTTCCTTGCTACCTGCGACGGTCCGAGCGGCTACCCCCTATCGATGTCGGCGTACGATGTGGCGAGGCAGACGCGACGCCTCCTCCTTTTGGATGCTTCTTCTCTATGCTGACCTTCCGCATGGCCGAAGTCTCACGCAGTTTGCTGAGCGCGAACTCTCTCTGTTCCTTCCAACGCCTTTTTCTCAGTGAAAGAGATAGGCGCTGCATTGGGGGGAAAAGAAAGCTGAATGCTGAAAATAAAACTGAATACTGAAAATAAAAGTGAATACTGAAAATCAAACGGAATATTGAAAATATAACTGAATATTGAAAATATAACTGAATATTGAAAATATAACTGAATACTGAAAATAAAAGTGAATACTGAAAATCAAACGGAATATTGAAAATATAACTGAATACTGAAAATATAAAGTGAATAGCTGACATAAATATTCTAAAATCATTTCTAGCTTTCGCCAACTATGCCTAGTCGCAACAATGCTAGTTATCCGCTATCTAGCTATTCAGCTAGTAACTATGCAAACTATGCTAAGGCTATTTGCAGCGTATCTAGGCTATCTAGCTATCCAATACCGTGAAATCTTTCGTTTCTGCGTCCCCGCGACGGTAGCGCGCCAACAGAAAGTGAGATAGTTGCCTCCCTGACGATCACTTCCCCTTGCTGCTTGAACGCCTCTCTCGCGAGGTCGACTGTGTTCAGCACACTGGCAAACTGAAACATAACTATGTACCATAATATATCATAATATAATATACATATATACATATATATTATAATATAACATAAGTATTAACAAATATAAATATAATAATTACTTAATTATAAACATAATACTAACATAAATATACATATAATTCATATTATAATTATAACACATATTAGTTAGCATCACGATGATAAATCGTTGAATTCGCAATGGATGAACGAGCAGCAGGTACTATGAACGGCAAATAAGTGGGCCCGCCGTGAGGGGCATATACTATGGCTTGCGCGACGCATTGTTATTATAACGCAGGTTGTGTTTACGGTCAGCGAATCTCCTCGGTCTGGGCGGCCACGCAAGAGTTCGAAACGCCGGTTGTGTTTGTGTCGAACGTTTTTGTTACATCGAATGCACGGAGCAAATTAGGGAGTAATAAATTAAGAAGTAGTATAAGCATGAAAAGTAGATGTGCATGTACATGTGATGGCAGCTAACAAACTTAATGCCTGCTGTTGGGGGCACCTATGCTCTCATAGTTGGTTGCTTTGGGAAGGAATATGGCCTCGCTACCCGCTTCGGGCACTATATAGCTCCTGCCATAATATAAATGATACTTATAGATTATAAATAGACATATATACTACATATATATCAAGAGTCTATAATAGAAAAATCATATTTTTATTATGGACTCTTGATATATACTGTATATATATATATATAGTATAATTATATATCTATAAACGTAGGGGGCTACACTATACATACCCTATGCCTACTGTGATTCCCATGTAGACGGCCTGAATACTCCGGCGACCGTACTCCCTCGCTCAGCTAGCTTGAGGATACACGTCCCCCCCCCCCCCCGCCCCGCCCCCCCCCCCCCCCCCCCATGGTTTGCCGCCAGCGAGACGAGGCGAGCCGACGACGGCAGCGCCGGGGTCACGGGCCGCGCTCCAGCGCGGGTCGCTTCACGTAGTACGACGAGCACGAGAGGGCGTGACGGACGACGCCAACACGACGCTGACGATGTTGCTGCCAAGAAACTGCAGCAGCTGCGCGATGGCTCCTGCTACGGTCACCATCGTCAACGTGGCTGTGGTCAGTGTGTCGGCGCCGGAGTAGGACAGAGGTAGAGCAGAGATAGGATAGAAATAGTGGTATATGGGTATCTAGGATAATGACACAGGCTAGAGGTAACCGGTATGATACAGGCGGTATGTTTCGCTTCACTACACTATCTAGTGTAGTGAAGCGGAACCGGTTATCATACAGGTTAAGGCTAGAGGCAGAAGTGCAGAGCAGGGGCCGGGTTAGTAAATAATATTACAAAAACTAAATATATATGTAATCTCTATCATGTACTTTTGATATATATATATATACATATATATATATATATATATATATATATNTTTCCGGCCGCATAGCGGCGCTCGTGTTCCGCAATGTTGTCGAGGATCTCTCGACGTACACCGGCAAAGCACGTATCGAGCTTCTCGATGATTCGTTTGAACGTCGGTAGATGGCGCAGCCACGGGTAGTAGTTTATGAGGCCCTGCGGTGGATGGGAAAGAGAGAGAGAGAGAGAGAACAGGTGTGATGGGGAAATGGTTTTCCGATTTATAGTAATGAAATGTAAACCCCACACACATACACACATACAAAGACACACGCCTATAGACACAAGCACACACATACGCACACATATACACACACGTACACGCACACGCACACGCACACGCACACGCACACCGCACACGCACACGCACACGCACACGCACACGCACACCGCACACGCACACGACACGCACACGCACACGCACACGCCAACGCACACGCACACACACAACGACACAGCATAACACACACACACACACACACACACACTCCCTCCCCCACACGCACACCCTCCCCCACACACACTCACCTGTAAGTCGATGTCTAGAAACAGCTCGTTGATATCGCTGACCAGCTTGTGGAAGGCTGGATCATCGTAGTCGTAGCGCTTACCGAACTCTATAGACGCTATCACGTTAATGACGACGTTGTTCAACAGCGTCTGTAACGACATGGAAGATGCTAGATTAGTATTGGATAGATGAAAGATGTTAGATTAGATATACTATCTATCTACCTATCTCTCTCTTTCTCTCTCTCTATATCCATCCATCCATCTATCTATCCAAAGTACACACAATATTTGGGTGTTTGGATATTTGGATATTTGACCCACTTCTACCTGTGGGTCAAACGGCTCCCCCTTAGTGTCGCTGAGATGTGCGAGGCAGATGGACGCCTCCTCCTGTATCTTTTTCTCTATGCTGACCTTTCCCATGCCGAACTCACGCAGCTTGCTGAGCGCGAACTTCCTCTGTTCCTTCCAACGCTTACCCTCATTGAAAGAGATGCCTGCATTAGGAGGAAAAACAGAAAGCTGAATGCTGAAAATAAAACTGAATACTGAAAATAAAAGTGAATACTGAAAATAAATATCTAACTATCTAGCTATCCAACTATCTAACTACCCAGCGATCCAGCTATGTAACTATATAGCTATCCAACTATCTAGCTATCTAGCTAAGTAACTATCTAGCTATCCAACTATCCAACTATCTAACTATCCAGCTATTCAGCTATCTAGCTACCTAGCTATTCATACCGTGAAATACTTCGTTTTCGTCCCCCAGGTAGCGCGCCAACAGGAAGTGATAGTTCCTCCCTGACGTCACTTCCCCTTGCTGCTTGAACGCCTCTCTCGCGAGGTCGACTGTGTTCAGCACAACTGCAAACTGAAACATAACTATGTACCATAATATATCATAATATAATATACATAGGCCTACATATATATTATGATTATAACATAATATAACATAATATAATATAATATATTATAATTATAAAATATGACATAATATAGCATATATATCAAGTGTCTATAATAGAATAGTCCAGGAATATAGCTTAATGCATTTTCCATGCCAATAATAATTAAAATAGAACTTTAAATTACAGAAATATGTCCTTGGATAGCAGAGATATTGCAAAATGATGGAATGGCGGGCCATTTTTGGATGTTATGCAAATTTATGCAAATTTGCGGCCTGGGAGGATTCTTACGACTTATTAGGATGGGTCTGGGGTCTTCTCACAAAATGCCCTGTTGAAAAAAACACGTACCACATATAATATCTATTTGCTTACCTGTTGGTCCCATGTAGAGGCTGTATTGGTCCGTACGTCCTCGCTACAGCTGCCTTGAAGGTACGCCGCCCCATGTTTGGCCGGCCAGCGAAGACGAGCAGCGACGTAGGGCCAGCCGCGGAGGTCCGGGCGGCCGCTTCCACGCAGGTCGCTTCACGTAGTACGACGACGCGAGACCGTGACGACGACCAACACCGCTGACGATTTGCTGCAAAGAAACTGCAGCAGCTGTGGCGATGGCTCCTGCTTACGGCGTCACCATCGTCAACGTGGCTGTCGGTCAGTGTGTTCGGCCGCCGGAGGTAGGACAGACGTAGAGCAGAGATAGGATAGAAAGGTGGTATATAGGTTATATAGCGTTAGAGAGCAGCGCAGGCAGAAGTGCAAGCACAGAGCAGAGATGAATAAGAGATAGCTGGCCGGATCAGTGCTATATAGCAGGATTTTCAGCGTGGGGGCATCTGGGAGGGCCTACATTTCTCTTTGGGAGGGTTGGAAGCACACATATTAATTTTTTACTGAGATGTGGTTCGAACCCTCTTTCTTTGTATTATACTGTTAATTCTAACGGCATTGTTTTTAATTCAAATGTTTTTTTTATCAAGCATGAATTTTTAGTAGGGGGGCACCTGGGGGGGGCACAACAAATTTGTGGGGGGCAGGTGCCTCCGCAGGTACGCCCCTAAGTGGTATATGGGTATCTAGGATAATGACGCAGGCTAGGGGCAGAAGTGCAGAGCAAGGGGTTAGTAAATATATATGTAATCTCTATTATGTATACTTTTGATACATATATATATATATATATATATATATATATATA